>NC_071099.1:6919634-7212134 GCF_027358695.1 Spea bombifrons
ACTAATTTTGTTCCAGCAAGTCATGCATGTGTTGTTCAAGGTAGGTAAGTAAGGGGATAACCTGGCCCAAGGTAGCAGTGCTCTGGCTTAAATCCTCAGTCACATCTCTAAATGGCTTCAGGACCGCCACCACCTGCCCCATTAAAGTCCATAATGCCCAATGGGCTGGACACCCCAATGCTCTGCTCAGAGGACATGGAGTCGAGAGCTCGCTGCTGCTCTAGGATATGCTACATCATGTCCAGGGTGGAGTTCCAGCAGGTGACTACACTCGGATGTAGGTGGTGGTGTGATAGGCCTGCATCTTCTGCCCCTCCCTCGGCTGTTTGCTTGCCCTCCCGCTGCATTAAAAGTGCCCAGCAAATTTTTAATGTTGCTGCACTTTTCAATCAGTTTTGAAACCCAAAAAGTCCCCCATATCCAACTACTTTCACCATGTTTACTGCCCCATCAGTAACCACCGTTCCCATTTCTACTGCCTGCCTGTGGTCCAATCCATTGCACCAGTGTCTTCCTATCTGCTGCCAAAACGTGAGCTGAAGTTTGAGAAGGGATGTGTCCCTGCCGCTGCAAGAAGGGCAGGACGTACGGGTACGTCCATAGGGGATTCTTGGGATGCGTTTTATGGACGTACCGGTACGTCTATAGGGGACTGAAGGGGTTAAATCACCACAGCACTTAATGGGATAAACATAACCATCCTTCAGTTTAATACTTGAACCGTATTTTTTGTTTGTATTACAACAAAATTTCCTTTTGTATTGTGTATTATATAATTATATATTATGCTTTCCTTTTGTTGTATTATACATTCCTTTGTAAAAGTATAAATTATACACCTAGTTGAGTACTGTGGAAAGCCTTGATTTGTAATATTGTTTTGCGTGTGTTTTTATTTATTTCAGATGAGTTTGGCAGCCCTGTGGAGTCTTCAAGCAGTGGTGCAGGAGGGTACCACTCTTGTGCCAGTACAAATCCACAGGCCAAAGGTAATTATATAGATGTGAACGTAAATCCCTGTATTAGAATTCCCATCGTTATGCAATATGGGTTACGTATTTGAAATCTATGGTGTAGGTGTAAGAGATTCTGAGCTCCCATTTTTAAGACAATTATTGGGTGTGCAGTTACCGTATTGGCTCGGATATAGGCTGCCCCCGTATATAGGCCGCACCCTAAAAGTTTGGTGCTTTTTTAAAGAAAAAGTTTTTTTTCTTTAAAAAAGCACCAAAAAAAAACATGCTGCCACTCTGTCCCCCCCCCCGAGATATGCTGCCACTGTCCTCCCTCCCCGAGATATGCTACCACTGTCCTCCTCCCCCCCCGATATGCTACCACTGTCCTCCCCCCCCGATTTGCTACCACTGTCCTCCTCCCCCCCCGATTTGCTACCACTGTCCTCCCCCCCCCCCCGATATGCTACCACTGTCCTCCCCCCCGATATGCTACCACTGTCCTCCCCCCCGATATGCTACCACTGTCCCCCCCCGATATGCTACCACTGTCCTCCTCCCCCCCCCGATATGCTACCACTGTCCTCCTCCTCCCCCCCCCGAGATATGCTGCCACTGTCCTCCTCTGCCCCCCCTCCTCGACTTACCGGAGCAGACTCCCGGGTGTCTTGCGGGGCCGGCGAGGGACATTTACGCAATACGCGTATGCAACTTCCGGTACCGGTACCGGAAGTTGCATACGCGTATTGCGTAGATGTCTCCCGCCGGTCCCGCAAGACACCCGGGAGTCTGTTCCGGTAAGTCGGGGGTGGGCAGAGGTAAAACGCTTAGACAACCTCCCGTGCCGGCACCCCCCCCCGTGGGAAGTGCTGGCAGGGGAGGCTGTCTGAGCGTATCGGGGAGTAGGATGCAGGTCCCCTGCACCGCTGCGGGGGATTTGTATCCTAACCCCGCTGCCTGCCCGGCGCCCGGGACTGCATGTCCCGGGCGTCGGGCGCTAGACCCCGAATATAGGCCGCACCCCCACTTTAAAAACTTAAAGTGGGGAAAAAAAGTGCGGCCTATATTCGAGCCAATACGGTATATATTTACTTGCGAGGATTAAATTGTAACATTTTGTTTGTTCAACCTTGTTACCAAGTATTAAGAACGTCTCTTTGTCTAGTCTACGTTTAAGTGCTACTTCCCTAACTTATTTCATTTGTTAATTCACAATTGTTGTCTGTATGAGGACGTTAATCCTGTGTTAAGTTTATCTGTTACCGTTTGTATGTCAACTCTTCCTCCACTAGTGGTGGCTTATATAAACCATACCCAGTTCCAATACAGTGTTTTATTTTGCATTTGATTCTGTGTTTTTACTCTGGTAGTTTAGAGATTTAGGTTAGATGGCTGACTCTAAGGACCTTAGTGGCTACCTATCTTGTAGCCAGCCCAGACTGTGAGAATGTCAACAACAGCCAGGGACTTAGGGACAGAACCCCTGGTTCCTGTTACAGCAGGACCTCTGCAGTTATATATATTTGTCCTTGAGAAAACATGTGGGTGCATTAAACACAAATAAGTGAAACCGTGATGATTAAACACGTGGTTATCAACGATCGCCTAAGCTTAAACAGTGTTGCTGAAATGCCTCTATAACGAGGCATTCAGCAACACTGAAAACCCACCCCACTGTGTGACCAATCCAGAGAGATTTTGAAATAACCGTGGTTTGTCTAGTTTTTGAAAATTTATGACTTTTTAGCCCATAAAATATCGTTTCAGCGATGATTCTCTTTTCCTGTGAATAGTGTACCCATGTAAACTATATATTGTTTTTTCTAGGAGAGAGAGAACTTTCTTTTGATACCATAGCTGGATGATAAGCTGAAAATTTAGAATAAGAAATTTAGTAAAAACAAGCGAAAATTTGAAAAAAAACACCTAATTTTTTTTAAAAATTTTCCCTCTGAATCCTCACAAAATTAGGTAAAGTGGTGGAAAATCCCATTCAAGTTTATCAATTCATGTGTCCTGATTTCAGAAATACCTAACATATAGATTTTTCCATACTTTTCCAGCACTTTTAGGGAACCTACCATAAGGTGTACATTTTTTGTAGAATTTTTATGCTGATGGCTTAACGGATTTGGGGGTTGTCAACGGGGGCAGGAGGGTTATACTGGGTAGATGTTGTGCTAGGGCAATGGGACGTAAGGTTTTTTTTTTGTTTGTTTTTTTTACATTTTTATATAATTTTTTTTATGTTTTTAAAATGGTAAGAGGTCCTCTTAGGGACCTCTTGAACATGTTATTAATGCCAGTGATGTCACAATTATTATTATTTATCGTATTTTAATTTTTTTTTTTTTTTTTTAAATGACCATTTTTTTCTTCGTTTTTGAGTTTCAGCATGGGAGGATGGTGAGAAACATGGTTGAACTTCCGGGTTACGTCAGCAGTGACGCAACCCGGACGAGAATGCCCGATCGCGCGATCAGCATTTAAAAATGTAACAGCTTTCATGCCGGAAGCTGTTACATCAGATCGGACAGCAGAAAGCCGACTGCCAATTTCTGCTGTCAGGGGGGAGTCCAGCCTGATCTCCCGTGCAGCGGCAGGGATGTGTCCATGTATAAAGTGTTATTAATTAATTAAAAGAATTAAAAAGTCTCGTTCCCTATTTTTTTCTATTACTGACATAATTTTTAATTAAATTTTGCTGTGTCTATAACAGTGAGTCCAGAACAAGCAAAACAGATGCGAGAGGCAGGAATTCATCTTTTACAACGGATTCTGACTGTCCTCCAGATGTTTGCAGTCAGCCAGTTTGGATGCAGTACAGGACATGTGCCACATGATCTTTGGAAGCAAGATGAGAGCAACAAAGATTTCTCACCTTTAATCAAGAAGTTAGAGGTATCGGTGGAGAAGGTCCGGCAGCTGGCATTGTTGCAACGGGCTCATGACCATGTGATAAGCTATGCTTCCACGCGGGAAAGCTTATTAAGTGGGAAGGATGAACTTACTGTTGAAGTGAGGAAAGAACTGGCAGTTGCTATAAAGGATCTGTTATCTCATGGCCTTTATGCTTCTTCCCAGGCAATGAGCCTGGTGCTAGCCCCCATTGCCTGCTTGATCCCAGTTTTTACCACTTCCCCACCCACTTTCCACCCTTGGGAACTTTTTGTAAAGTACTACAATGAGAATAATGGAAGAGCTTTTGTGGAGTCACCTGCTCGCAAACTCTCTCAGTCTTTCTCATTACCTGTTTCTGGAAATACCAGGATCACCCCCA
Organism: Spea bombifrons; assembly: GCF_027358695.1. Classification (NCBI taxonomy): domain Eukaryota; kingdom Metazoa; phylum Chordata; class Amphibia; order Anura; family Pelobatidae; genus Spea; species Spea bombifrons. The sequence goes on from NC_071099.1 coordinate 6,923,868, forward strand.
AACAGAGCCTCCTTTCAGCTATTCACACAGTCTTGACTGAACATGACCCTTTCAAACGTGGTGCAGACTCTGAGTTCAAGGCACTAGTCTGCATGGCTTTAAATGAGCAACGTTTGGTGTCTTGGCTTAATCTTCTCTGTAAATCAGGCTCCTTGATACAATCGCATTACCATCCTTGGAGCTACATGGCCAACAGTGGTTTTGAGAGTGCCCTTAATATACTCAGTCGACTCAGCAATTTAAAATTCAACCTTCCAGTTGACCTTGCTGTACGTCAACTCAAAAATATCAAGGATGCTTTTTGATTTCCCTCAAAGTCTCCACTATTGTATTGTTCTTTTTAATCTGAATTGGAGTCCATTATTGAAATAATTTCTGTTTCTATTAAATTCCCCTTTAAATCCTTCTACTGAAACTTGGATTAATGAGTACACTTCTTCCCATTCTCAGTAGGACTCCATTGAAGTAATTGAAGCATCAGCCAATCGCATGTATGCTAGCAAAACATAAGTTCTCAGGCAGCATACATATGATTGGCTGCCACTACTCTGAGTAATTTTAATGAAAGCTCAACTCCCATTTGCTAGTATGGGAGTTCTACTTGGCATGTGCAAGAAACATAATAGGGTTTGCTCCATGCTTTCAGAAGATGCAGCTAGATGAGTAGTTAATACTAATAAGAAAACCATGCCTGCACCAAATACCACACAGTGGTATCTGAGCATTTAGGAGTAAACTATTAAAACAATTTGATGCATATGTGTGTGTATATATATATATTATAAACATATGTGGCTAAATGTCTATGAAACCAGATGCAATTTTGACAAGAACATTGTGTATGTCTGCAGATTTGCAGCCCTGGAAATTTTCATAAATGTCTGATCAAAGAACTTAAAAAATTGGCTTCCTGATACATCTCCATGGTTGTGTTTTCTTGCCTTTGTACGAGTTACATGGCCTTTGGTGGCATAATTGTATTAAAGCAATTGTAGAACAACATTTCTTAATTGTGGCACTGTCACTTTGAGGTTCTGTGAAAAAATCTTATTGTAATTTACATATATTTCACATTTTTTATTGTGGAAATTCAAGATTTTAAATGAAAATTCACCCCTGATAAAAAATAAAGCTGAACTACCAAAGCAAGTCCTAAGAAATTTTTATTTATTGTTTTAAATAGCACCATCAAATTCTGTACTGCTGTACAATGGGTGTACAGGGCATAACAAGTAGTATGTAACATAACAATTTGACTTACAGAGACAACAGGTGATGAGGGCCCTGCTCGAATGAGCTTACAATCTAGAGGGCGTTCGTGTGTATTACACAATAGGTAAAAGTGCCATTGGAAGGGATGGAGCAGGCACACTACTATATGTATTGCAGGAGAGGGACTAGGAAAGGTGAGCTAAATTAGTATGGGAGGGCATTAATGTGCAGTGTTGTAAGCGTCCTTAAAGAAGTGGGTCTTGAGGAATTTTTTGAAGAAATGAAGGCAGGGGGAAAGACGGATCGGCGGCCCTTGAAAAATCTTGTAAGCGTGACATGAGAGCTAGAAATCAGAGGGGAGGACAGAAGGAGATAATTGGATGAGTGTAAGGACCGTTTAGGAGTGTATTTAGAGATAAGTGAGGATATGTAAGAAGGAGAAGGGCTTTGAATGCAAGAGTCAGGGTTTTGAAGTGAATCCTGAAGGGCACAGGCACCCAGTGAGGAGGCTGACAAAGGGGAGAGGTGTTAGTAAAGCGATAGGAGAGGAAGATAAGTCTGGCAGCAGCATTCATAGTGGATTGTAGAGGGGTGAGACGGGAAATAGGAAGATCAGCTAAGACAGAGTTACAATAATCAAGGCGGGAGATAATAAGGGCATGGACAAAAGCCTTAGTGGCATCCTGTGCTTTAGTCTTTAGACAGACTGAATGTTGGGGGGGTGATCGAGAGGTCAGAGTCAAGGGTGACACCAAGACAGCGCGCATGAGAAGATGGGGTGATTATACCACCTTTAACATTAAGGGAAACTGATGAGGGAATCTTAGCATTGGTGGGAGGGAAGATGAGAAGTTCGGTTTTGGAGAAATTGAGTTTCAGGAAACACGCAGACATCCAAGTAGAGACGGAAGGCAGTTAGTGACGTGATCTAAGACAGAGGGAGAGAGATCAGGAGAGGATAGATAGATCGGGATGTCATCAGGATACAGGTGGATGATGATAGTTTGCCAAGTGAGGAAGTATAAAGAGAGAACAGAAAGAGTCCTATAACTGAGCCTTGTGGGACCCCGATCAGAGAGGTAAGAAGTTAACCAGGAGAGAACAGTGTCATGGAGACCGAGAGCATGACGAGTTTGAAGGAGAAGAGGGTGGTCCACAGTGTCAAAAGCAGCAGGTCCAGTAGGATTAGCATGGAGTAGTGACCCTTGGATTTAGCAGTGAGTAGGTCATTAGTAACTTTAGTAAGGGTGGTCTCAGTGTCGAGGGCAAAAACCAGATTGCAGAGGGCCGAGTAGGGAGTTGGAATCAAGAAACTTAGTTAATTAGGTATAAACAATTTTTTTTTTCAAGAAGCTTGGAGGTGAGAGGAAGTAGAGAGATGGGACAGTAATTGGACAGATCAGTCAGGCCAAGCGAGTAATGGTAGCATGCTTGAAGGAGGGTGGGACAGATCTAGTAGTGAGGAAGAGATTGACGATGTGAGCTAGAGTAGGGACAAGAGTAGATGAAAGGGACTGGGTGAGATGGGAAGGGATCGGGTCAAGGGGACATGTGGTTGGACAAGAGGAAAGTAGAAGAGGAGCACTATAAAAGGAATGGAGCACTATAGTTATGAAGAAAGATTAACTAATTTAAATCTGTTTAGTTTAGAGAAACGTCGCCCCAGAGGGCATATGATAACATTATATAAATATATTCGGGGCCAATACAAACCATTGTGTGGAAATCTGTTCATAAACAGGACTATGCATAGGACACGTGGTCATGCGTTCAGATTGGAAGAAAGGAGATTTAGACTAAAGCAGAGGAAAGGGTTTTTTACAGTAAGGACAATAAGGATGTGGAATTCTCTGCCTGCAGAGGTAGTTTTATCGGAGTCTGTACAGACGTTTAAACTGCAACTGGATGGATACCTGGAAAAACATAATATTCAGGGATATAATCTGTAATTATGGGGAAACAGTTTATTGATCCAAGGAGAAATCTGACTGCCATTTTGGGGTCAAGAAGGAATTTTTTTCCCTGGTTAGTGCAAAATTGGAAAGAGCGAACCCGGGTTTTTTTTTGTTTTGCCTTCTTTTGGATCAACAGCAACAAATTAACAGATATAGGAAAGGCTGAACTTGATGGACGCATGTCTTTTTTCAGCCTATGTAACTATGTAACATGCACATCTTTAATTACAACAGAGAATTGATTTAATGTAGTGTAGGGAGAAGAGGTCAGTTAAGGTTAATGGAAGAGGTAGTAGCAGGAGGGGCCACAGGGGGCCATGGCCCCCCCAACATCATGCTGTGCCCCCCGGTGTGCCCCCCCAATTGAAACGCCGGCTTTTTTTTAATAGACCCGTAGGAGAGAAAGCGAGGCCTCTGCCTTGGTCGCAGTGCGAGCGCCGGTATATGTCGTCATATCCGGGGCCCAGCAGTGAAGCCGCGCACACTGCAGAACCAGGGATACAGACACCTCGCGATCTCACCGCTGGACAAGCCCAAGGTAAGTGAACTTCAAAGGGGGGTAGAAAGTTAGGAGGGGGTTAGAGAGTCAGAAGAGGTAGATAGGAAGTGAGAAGGGGTAGATAGGTATAGATTGGGAGGGAGAGGGGATAGATAGGATAGATTGGGAGGGAGAGGGGGTAGATGGGATAGATATGATAGATATCGAGGGAGATGGGGGTAGATGGGATAGATTGGGAGGGAGAGGGGGGTAGATGGGATAGATAGGGAGGGAGAGGGGGTAGATGGGATAGATTGGGAGGGAGAGGGGGTAGATAGGATAGATTGGGAGGGAGAGGGGGGTACATAGGATAGATTGGGAGGGAGAGTAGGTATATAGGGAGGGAGAGGGGGTAGATAGGGAGGGAGAGGGGGTAGATAGGATAGATTGAGAGGGGGTAGATAGGATAGATTGCGAGGGAGAGGGGGGTAGATAGGATAGATTGGGAGGGAGAGGTGTTTATGGGACAAACTTGGCGTACGTTCAGCTGTTTGGGGACAAAGTTGACACAATATGTAATTTGGGTGCTGGTCGGGTTTTATGTGGGCAGTGTGGACACCAGGGTTGGCTTTTGGGTGTGTGACCAGTGATCTATGCCTGTAATTTAGGGTGTTTTATCTATACCTCTAATGCAGAGTTTATATGTAAATTCCAATTAATATATACCTGCAAAGCTGGGTTTTGTGTCATTCTGTTCATCTGTATCGGCTATATTTCCATACATTATTTATGTTTACCTGCAAATATAGGATTTGTATGTCTTATTCAGTTGATCAATACCTGGAGTGCTGTTTCCATGTGTTGTTTATTTGATCTATACCTTCAGTGCTGAGTGTACATGTGATTTCCAGTTGATCTATACCTGCAATGCTGGGTTTGTGTGTTCTGTTGGTTTATACCTGCAATGCTATGTTTCCATACATTATTTATGTATACCTGCAAATACAAGTTGTTTTTTTTATCTCTCATTTAGTTGCATGTGCTGTTTCCATGTGTTGTTTATTTGATCTATACCTGAACTACAGGGTGTAAGTAAAAGAGCGGGATGGTTTAGTGAATGAGGGGATAAAGGGACTCTGGGGATGATTACAGGGGAGAGGACCTCTCTATGTCATGGTGCAGGACTGACTCTCATGGTCTTTCCCTGATCTGCAGTCAGTGTGGGAAATATTTCTTTTTTTTGTTGTGGTAGCGGAGGGAGTGATTGCATGCAAGGAAGCGTTGAGCGGGGCCCAAGGAAATGCTTGGATAGGGTCCAATTTTTTCACTATAAAATATATTGGCAGCAGGGGCAAATATTTATATATGTTTTGGCAGCAGGGGCTAATATTTATATATTGGCAACAGGGTCTTATATTTATATATATATTGGCTGCAGGGGCTAATATTAATATCTATAGGAAGCAGGGACTAATACTATATATATCGGCAGCAGGGTCCAATATTAATATATACTAGCAGCAGGGGCTAATATTAATATATATCGGCAGCAGGGGCTAATATATATCGGCAGCAGGGGCTAATATATATTGGCAGCAGGAGCTAATATTAACATATATTGGCAGCAGGGTCTAGTATTTATATTCATATTGGCAGCAGGGTCTAGTATTTATATATTGGCTGCAGGGACTAATAATATATATTGGCAGTAGGGGGCTAATATTAATATATACTGGTAGCAGGGTCAAATTTGTATATATATCAGCAGCAGGGTATAATTTTTATGTATATCAGCAGCAGGGTATAATATAAGTATATATCCGCAGCAGGGGCTAATATCAACATATATCCCCAGCAGGGGTTAATATTAATATATATCAGAAGCAGGGTGTAATATTTCTATATATCGGCAGCAGGGTCTAATATTTATATATATATTGTCAGCAGGGGCTAACTTCAAAGAGATAAGTGCATATTATGTAGTTAAAAATGCACGTCTAACGTGTGTGTGTGTGTGTGTGTGTATATATATATATATATATATATATATATATACATTAGGGCTGCAACTAACGATTATTTTAATAATCGATTAGTTGGCCGATTATTTTGTCGATTAATCGATTAATCGGATAAAAAAATACATTATTTTAAATTGAAGAAAAATTGCAATAAAAAACGTACAATTTACACTTTCATCTCTTTATTGCAATGGCCTTTCTCTATTCACCTTCTTATTTTACTGACATAATAATAAAAGCTACAAGAACCCAAACACAGTGCTTCTCAAACTAGGTTTTAATACAAAGTTATTAGTAAATATTAATTCATATGTTAACTATTTTTCATATTTAATAAAAACTGAGAAAAAAGCCTTGTTTAAATTGTTTAATTTACCAAACTGCCCCCAGTTATGCACATCTGACCCCCAGCTTGCCACTCTGCCCCCATATATGCCTTATACCTCTTATATGCCAGATTCCACTGTGCCCCCTGATATGCCACTGTGCCCCTGATATGCCTTATACTCCTTATATGCCAGTGATATGCAACTGAGCCCCCTGATATACCTTTTTACCCCCAGATTTGTTTTATGCCCCCCTGATATGCCTAATATCGATATGTCTTATACCCCCTATATGCCCTAAAAATTCATAATACCCCCCATACACCACTATAACTCACCCATACACCACTCTGGCTCCTCCCCCTCCCATACACCACTCTGGCTCCTCCCCCCTCTCATACTCCACTCTGCCTCCTCCCCCCTCCCATGCACCACTCTGCCTCCTCCCCCCGCCCATACACCACTCTGCCTCCTCCCCCCGCCCATACACCACTCTGCCTCCTCCCCCGCCCATACATCACTTTGGCTCCTCCCCTCCCATACATCACTTTGCCTCCTCCCCCTCCCATATACCACTCTGCCTCCTCCCCTCCCATACATCACTTTGGCTCCTCCCATACACCACTCTGGCTCCTCCCCCTACCATACACCACTCTGGCTCCTCCCCCTCCCATACATCACGTTGGCTTTTCTCCCTCCCATACATCACTTTGCCTCCTCCCCCTCCCATACTCCACTCTGCCTCCTGTGAACCTCCGTTTCTGACAAGACACCAGGGAGCCGGGTAGAGAGGCAGAGTGGCGTATGAGAGGGGGAGGAGCCAGAGTGATGTATTGGAGGGTGGCTCCCATACACCCCTCTGACTCCTCCCCCCTCCCATACACCGCTCTACCTCTCTACCCGACTCCGTTACTGAAGGCACTTTCACTGCAGCTTCATAGAAGCCACAGTGTAAGTGAAGGGCAGTAACGGAGTCTGTCTGTGCGATGCATAGAGGATGATTCTCTGTCAGCCTGTGAGTGTCTGCATCGCACAGACAGACTCCGTTACTCACCTTCACTTACACTGAGGCTTCTATGAAGCTGCAGGGAAAGTGCCTGTCAGTAACGGTGCCGGGTAGAGAGGCAGAGCGGTGTATGGGAGGGGGGAGGAGGCAGATGGGAGGGGGAGAGAGACGGAAGTGAGAGACCGGCCGACAGTGAGGGGAATCCAGGTCCCCTGCAGCGTAGCGGGGGATCTGGATTCCGGTGTTATAATCCGATCTCTGTTTGAGGTCGGATTATATAAGGAGAGGGGTTTTTCAGAGCATTTGCTCTGAAAAAACCCTCTTTTTATAATCGATAAAAATCGATCCGATTAATCGATAATGAAAATCGTTGACAACGATTTTCATTATCGATTATTATCGATTTTATCGATTAGTTGTTTCAGCCCTAATATATATATATATAAATATAGTGTATATGTACCGTTTTATAATTGGCCCCCCTACTTTAGTCCCTGGCCCCCCATGTGCCCCCCCTAAATATGAAAGCTGGAGACGCCACTGGGTAGTAGTGATAGGTCGTTTAGGGTTATGAGACAGGGAGGAGATGAGGGAGGTGAAGGTTTCCTTGGCAAGGTTAAGGGAAGAGTATTAGGAACGTAACATTCATTTATAGTGCAGAAAGTCAGACATTAAATGAGACTTCCGCCAACTACGTTCAGCAGGTCGGGGCTCGGGTAAGCAGGTCAGGTAGGAGCACGATAGCCCCCTTGCCGGGCACAAGGTAGTACTAGGACACTGCAGCTGGACTGGCGGGGCTCGCTCTCTGGCACATGGGAGAAAGCCCACAGACGGGGCACACAGCTGGAAGCCCTCAGGCAGGGCAGACTTAGTCGGGCAAGCCAGGTAAGAACCAGAAGGACAATATAAATGCGGAATCAGAATCCAGGAGGAGAGTATGCAACAGTACAATAAATACTTTAACCCCTTCAATCCCAAGGTTTTTTTGGTATCTCAAGTGCCGGAACAAGTTAATCAGTTCAGGTGTCCTGATTTCAGAAATACCTAACTTATATAGATTTTCCATACTCTTCGAGCACTTATAGGGCACATACTATAAGGTGTACATTATTAGTAGAGTTTTTATGCTTATGGCTTAACAGGTTTGGGGTTTTTGAACAGGGAACATACTAGAGATTTTACTGGAACTGCTCTAAAAAGTCCAGCAGCGGATCAAACAGTCAAAGCCACCAGGAGATCCCAGATAAGCAAAAGTTCATCTGTAAAAACATTTATATATTTGTTTTATATTAAGCTGTTCAATGCAGATTTTATATCTGAACTCTAAAAGTGGTAACGGTCATATGAAAAGCAGCACGGGCCATAAAATATTGAAATTCTATCCTAGCCATATAGGCCTGTGCTAGACCTCCATAGAGTTCGAAATGCCATCAAAATCCAATAACTCTGATAGACCAGAGAAGGCAGATAAGGGGGGGAAAAAATCAGATATCGGATATCTAAAAAATCTCAACCGTTTACTGCCTTCTACTCCCCACGGAGTGAATTTAATACTTCTGACTCATCTGATAAACTTTCATCAGAAACCATCCAACCTGCATAACCCAAATTTTTTTTTTTTTTTTTTTGATATTTATATTTATTTAAATTTTCAAATGTAAAGTACATCGGTAGGGCATTACAATGTCAATTCTTTCTTGCCAACAAAAAAGTATATAAACTTAAATAGATATAAACGCTTAATCAAAACAAAACAAAATATCCAGTCCTTATTCGTTACTGTATTTAGTACTACAATAAATTGTATATTTATTTAAGGACAAATTATGAGCAAACACTATAATTCTGGCCCCACCGAATGAAAGAAAAACAACAAAAAAGTAAATTACAGGATATTTAGTATAAGCTGTAAATATAACAGCCAAAGGTCAGTCACAAATACCATATCATTCATACATCAGTCATACTTGGGAGGAGATGAGAGACATATAGGGGCTAGCTGTTGGTCATAGATTAAGTCGTGATAAATTGTCCGCCCAGGGGTAAAAAAAAAAAAAAAAAAAAAAAAGTTGGTAAGTATTAGGTAGTAATTTATGTATATATGTAAAAAGATTAATCCTCAAGTAGAATCTCTAACATTCTAAGAATCAATATCACAAAAATGTTTCCAAGGTCGCCAGATATTGTCAAATTTGGCAAGTTTATTAATTTTGGTATAATATCCTCTTTCCATTAGATACTGATGGTTAATTTGATTAATAACTAATCTCCAGTTAAATAAACCTGCCTGTCTCCAGTGCCTAGATATACATATCTTTGCGGCCATAAGAACATGCGTAATTAGGATTCTATGATTTAGACAATAATTCTCAAGTCCCAGGTGGAAAAGGAACACCTGTGAATCTAGTTGTTCCTGACAGGGGAAAAGTGAACCGAGTAGTTGCCAAAGATTGTTTCTTAAGTTTAACAGTTGCGGGCACTCCCACCAAATATGGGCAAAAGTGCCCGTATGGGAGAGGCAACGCCAGCATCTATTTGAATGTACAGTGCTGATTTTGTTGAGTCTAGTTGGGAAACCCAAAATGATTTAGCTAATGCATTGGATACTCTTTACTTAAAGATTAAATCAGATTTAGATAACAATCTAAGAGAATATATCAATTTTGGCCTCCCATACGCAGGAGATTTTAGGATTACAGTCCACAATAAAGGATTTGAAGTCTCAGAAAGAAACCTTAAACTCTGAGTTGATAAAGATGGACCATAAATTAGCAGACCTTGAGGACAGATCAAGAATAAAGATCCTGAGAATAAGAGGAGTCTCAGACGAAATCACTTATCTTGTACAATATACAAAAGACCTGTTGGCAGTATAAAAAAATCCGAAAATATCAGGTCCTTTTCCAATTGAGAGAGTTCAGAGTTCCTAAACCTACTTTTTTCTGGAACCCCAGGGTCAGATGCCTGGATATGAATGTCAAATGCCAGGAAATGAATAAGGTCAGATAGCTTAACTCGTCCCCTATAAAAGCACACAAAGTCTTCTGTATTTTCCCAGCTTAGTCACAGAAATAAAGGCACTTGTTGGTTGTATAGTGTTTCTCTAGAAGAAGGTGCTTTGCTATGGGTGGAAGTGCTTCTGCAAGGGGAAGGTAAAAACGGATTGCCTTGCAAGGGAGTAGATAATCAGAACCTGTATTCACAGAGGCTGCTGAGATAGAATGTCCAGGGGAGAGATACAGGGGAACAGGAAAAACACCCAGGACAAACCAACTACAGAAAAGTTGCAGGGTAGGAGGAATAGCCCAATCTCAGCTATGAGAATTGGGAAGTTGCCAGGACAACCAGCTCTTAATGGGAGAAAGGGAAATAACAAAATAAACAAACTTGTTCCATGACACTCCCCGTCTGGTATCTGGAGATACCACTATATATAAACTTATGTGGAACATATGTAAATACACAACAATACACAAAAGTCCACATTCTCACTGCGATGTAATGCCACTGGCTCCAAGGTTCCTTCGGAAAGGGATATCAGGTGGGTGCACAGTTCAGACTACCTGTGCGCTTCGCAATCCGTCGGATAGGTGGTCAGTTTTTTTTTTCTTTTCTTACCTGGGCCTGATTGGACACTAGAAGGATAGTCTCTGTAATAGGCCTTATGAAGGTTTTCACGGTCCCTTGTTTGGCAACCCTTACTTCAACCTTGCAGATCTTTCCATCTGTGCTTGGGATGGTTTTAACAATAAGACCCATAGGCCACTCGTTTCGTGCCACCTGTTTGTCTTTTAACAGGACAACGTCTCCTTCTTGGATGTCTTGTTTGATAGCTTGCCATTTGTGGCGTTCTTGAAGCGTCACAAGATGCTCACGCCTCCAACGGTCCCAAAATGTGTTAGCAAGGCACTGCATCTGCCTCCACTGACGTTTATACATGTCTTTTGAGTTAAAGTCTCTAACTGGAGTAGGGATGTCTCCTACCTTTTGTGTAAGGAGCATTGCTGGAGTCAGAATGCTTGGTGATTCTGGATCTGTGGATAGTGGGACTAAAGGCCTCGCATTGACGATTGCTGACACCTCACCCATGAACGTGGTTAGCACTTCATGGGTGAATTGAGCCAAATTAGTTTTCAACATCATAGAATCCAAAATGTGTCAAGCCACTCCGATCATGCGTTCCCATGCTCCACCCATGTGGGAAGAATGAGGAGAGTTGAATATCCATGTACATCCTTGGTCGCGCAGGTATTTCTTGTGCTTGATGCATCCATTGATTCTAATACCTCAATGTGTATAGGCCGTGTGCTCATGCAGGTGAAAAGCACTGCCCATCGTTTGCAGCCCACTAATCCACCCCTCGTTTTTTGTGAGATGACCGTCCATGGCCCAAAAACATCAAGTCCTATGCAAGTTCTGTACTGAGTCTGTCGGGTGGCAGGTCTGCCATCTTTTGATCTTGGCTTTTGCCCCTCAACATCCGACACCTAACACATTTATGGAGGGTGCTGGCGACGCACCTTTTATCACCAATGATCCATATTCCCGCCGCTCTAATAGCTCCTTTGGTGAAATGTCGTCCCTGATTCATGACTTGTTCATGATAGTAACGTACCAACAGAGTAGCAATGTGATGTTGACTTGGTACAATAAGAGGATTGCTTTCCTCCCTACATAGGCCTGACTTACTGAGGCGACCACCTATTCTCATGAGGCCATTCTCATCAATAAAGGGGTCCAACTTCCAAAGGGGGCTTTTTTTTTTTTTTAGAAATGCTGTTCCTTTCATAAATGAAACTGATCTCCTCTGCATACATTTCTCTCTGAACATGACGGAGAACAGTCTTTTATCTTTGTGAGTTCATCTATAGTATGTAACCTTTTGCAGATGTGCCAACCGTGGCAGCTGGTCGTTTTATCATCAGGCATATATTGGAAACAGATGGCTATGTGTCTAAGGTGTGCCATTGCTCGGAGAAGGGCTGTCCAGCTTGAAAAGCGATGGAATCGTCGTGATCCGAACACGTTTCTGGGCAGTATGCTCGTCAGTAGAACGGATGCTTGGGGTCTTATTTCTAGGTCCCTTTCAGGATCCATAAGTTCGAAGTGATGACAGTTGACAGTGTTCTGTAGATATGCCGCAGGCACTGATCTAGTGGCGATATCAGCAGGATTCTGATCTGTGGGCACGTAGTGCCATTGGTTTGGTTGGGTCGATTTTCTGATCCTTTCTACCCGGTTGGCCACGTATACATAGAACCTTCTTTTCTTATTGCATATATAACCTAACACCACCTTACTGTCCGTATAGAACCTGATGGCATCTGGTTTACAGTCTTCATTTTCAATGAGTTCTGCCAGCTCTACTGCTAATACTGCGCCACATAGTTCTAATCTAGGTATAGTATGGTCGGGTTGTGCTGCCAGCTTAGCCTTGCCAAGGATGAACCTGGTATGATGTCTACCATCTGCGTCTGCAGTTCTTAAGTAAGCCACCGCTGCTATTGCCTTTGTTGAGGCATCTGAGAATACACAAAGCTCTTTGCTGTATGCAGTGGTGAGGGATGTCGGCGAGTAAGGGCGTGGGATCTGAAGTTGCTCGAGGGTCTTCAAGGAATCTTTCCATGTTTCCCACTCGTTACGCCTTTTTGGAGGTAGTGGGGTGTCCCAGTCCTGTTTTTCAAAGGATAATTCTCTGAGGAGAGACTTTCCTTGTATTGTGACTGGGGCAATGAATCCCAGCGGGTCATAGAGACTGTTTACAGTAGACAGGACTCCACGTCGGGTGTAGGGTTTTTCCTCGATGGACACCTGGAATGTAAATGGGAGGTGTGTCGGTCCCCAGATCCAAATTCTTCAGGGCACTTGCGTGATCATCTATATGAAATGCCTTCATTACTGTGGCACTGTTGGAAGCTATTTTATGCAGTCTTAGATTGGCAGTTGCTAGCATCCTTTGAGTCCATTTGAGCAGTTCTATGGCTTCTTCTTCTGTGGGAACTGATTTCAACCCGTCATCCACATAAAAGTCCATCTCAACAAAATCTCTAGCGTCTTTCCCATACTCTTCCTCTCCTTCTTGGGCTGTCCTTCTGAGCCCGTAGGCAGCCACTGCCGACGATGGGCTGTTGCCAAAGACGTGCACTTTCATTCTACACTCTATAACTTTATCATCTATGTCATCGTTCTGGTACCACAGGAACCTTAGGTAATTTCTGGTGTCTTCTCTAACAACAAAGCAGTGGAACATCTGTTGGATGTCTGCTGTAATGGCAATTGGCTCCTTGCGGAAGACTGTTTGTCAAGTCTGGTCCAGTAAGGAGGACATCGTTTAGAGAGACTCCCTGGTACTGAGCACTGGAATCAAAAACTACCCGGATTTGATCGGGTTTCTGGGGATGGTAGACGCTGAATGAGGGAAGGTACCAGTATTCCTCGCCTTCATTCAGAGGAGGTGCTGGTTCTGTGTGACCACTAAGGAATATCTTCTGCATTCCTTTCATTTGTTGTTAATTGTCTCCTGAAGAAGCCGACGTGCTATCGGCGAAACGCGTTGAGACTAATAAATTGAAGATTTTTATGGCTGTTTACCGGAGTATCCATTCGATTTAGCATTTGCACATAGAAACATAGAAAGTGACGGCAGATAAGAGCCAGAAGGCCCATCCAGTCTGCCCAACCTCTGAGTTGTGCTACTTCATCTCTGTAAGTGCAATCTGATTTACTTTTTTGGGGGGGTTTTGAAGATACTGCACCATTTTGGTTCTCCTTGGTCTTTACAGCTTTCAAGATCTTTTACATCTGAGTCCGTTTGATGAGCCTTTTGTATCCAGCCCGTTTGTGAGTGGATCTTACACCCTATTTAATTATTTTTTATTTTACACATTACACTATTGGTATTTGTTTTTGTTCCCCCATGTATATGCGCTCCATATTTTGATGTTGGCAGTGAAGATTAACCCTGTATTTATTTATAAAAGTATTGTGTCTGTGAACGAGTCTGCAAATCTATGAGTGCACTATGGCATATCAGGGGGGGTATACGTCATACCTGGGGAGGACAGAGTGACATATCTGGGGGGTATAAGGCATTGTAACGGGTTCACCAAGAGAGCTGTAGTAACTCCCAGAGATCACCCAGATGTTATCCTCCTGTTGTCCCCGTAATCACTTCCAGCACCAGCCACCATGCACACCTTGGAACCCTGCTATGTGTACCCAATAAGTAGACACAACTACCTTGAATTGAGTACAGCAGGAATGAACAGTTTATTATTGTAAAACATAGACTCATATATCCACAGAACTGCATTAAAAGATACATGTATTCAACCCAATTGATGGGATTAATTAAACAATGGAGTTCCTGCCTGTGCTATTTTTGTTTGACAGCCAGGCTGGAGCCATCTCTGAGTATCTTGGGGCCTTGTATGACAGGTCATTTTGTCACAGGCATATAGGGGGTGTATAAGGCATATGTGGGGGAGGGCAGTGTGGCATGTCTGGGAGGCAGTGTGGCATGTCTGGGGGGATTGTGGCATATCTGGGAGGCAGTGTGGCAAGCCTGGGCTCAAATGTGCATAACTGGGGGGCAGGTTGGGAAATAAAAACAAGAAATGCATTTTATCAAAGTCTTTTTATTCTACCGTTTGTTTTTAACATCCTACGTTGCTTTATTAAATTATTTTAAATAAATGAAAAATGTACATTTTTTTATCCGATGAATCGAAAAAATAATCGTTAGCTGCAGCCCTACACTTATACATGCACTGACTTGTAACTGATGGCATAGCATATCTTTTATTTTTAAACTTATGTTCTCTACGTATTTCACTTGTTTATTTCATTTGTTTTGCTTGGTTAATATCACTTATTGAAGAGAATGTCTCCGTTGTATACCTTTTCACAAAATACTTCTGTATTGTAATGTATGTACTCCGCTTGTACTCTTACATTTTGGTATGTAACACATTGGGCTTTTAAGTGTTTTGAATATATGGCTCATTGCTTACCGATACCTGTATCAGTGCAACTATCTTGTAACATCGTCTTGCATCCCGCTATATTTGTATTGTACACATGTATCTTTGAACATTACTTTATCAATAAACGGGGAATTGAATATAAAACACTAATTAATCCTCACATTACATTACACCGTTTACCGATATCACATTGCCGATTGTTGCTTTACTGTCCATTAAATCATTAGTGCTTTTCTAAAGCGGATTTGAAGACCTGGATTACTATTTTTATTATATTTTGTTGTTTTTTTATTATATGTTACTCTATGTACGGTTCATTCTGTTTGTTTTTCATGTAAATGAGCCGTATCCACTTGAAAGAAGAGTTACAGATATACATATAAGTAGACTATTTTAATACTCAAATCACTGGGTGTTAAAACACATTTATTCTTGATTGATTTATCACTTCCAGCTCACCTACTCTCACTTGTTATTTGATTGTTGATTATGATGATGGTTGGGAGTACTGGGAAGGAATGTAGTGGGTTTTCAGAAAGGTTTTGAAAGTTGCGTACGAGGCAGAAAGTCTGAGGGAATGGGGAAGGGAATTCCACAGGAGGGGTGCAGCGCGGGTGAAATCTTGAATACGGGAGTGGGAAGAGGATAACAACAGTAGAAGATAGCCGTAGGTCGTGAGAGGAGCGAAGGGGGCGGGTAGGGGTGTATTTGGATAGGAGGGTAGAGATGTAAGGTGGTGCAGAGTTGTTGAGGGCTCTATAGGTCAGGGTCAGAAGTTTAAATTTGATTCTGGAGGGTATGGGGAGTGAATTGAGTGAGTTCCAGTGAATGAGACAATAAAAGTATGGTCAGAGAGGTAGAATTGGTATAAAGAGCTGTGTCACGTAAGCCATGAGCCTTGAGGGTTTGCAGGAAGAGGGGGTGGAAAAATGTCTTTAATAATCTTCGTTAACTCTAAAAGATAAACTAAAAATAGTGCAGTATCCGAGAAAATGGTTAAAATCGCCAGTAGAAGATACACTCACATTTAGTCCGTGCACCCAAAGTGCTTGAAGAGTGTCAATAAAAAGTCAACCGGTTTTTGAAATGTAGAATAGTCCAAGAAATATCCTTCTAAACGCGTTTCGCCGATCAAATAAGTGATCTTGTCTCGTTATTGTGCTTTTTATATAGCTACTTCCGTATATGCGTCATCTCATCTATCTCTTGATAATTTGGAATGGTCCTTTGGAACAGTTGAATTCTTTTATAACATATGTAAACCATAACAACTACAATTTACAATTTACTTCCTGCATACATAAAGAAGAAATTAACTTTTTAGATCTCACTCTCTATACAAAAGGAGAAGAAATCCACACGAAAACATACTTCAAACCAACGGACAGAAACAGCTATATTAACTTCTCAAGCTGTCATTATCCGAGTTGCTTACGAAATATCCCAAGAGGACAGATCGGTCGGATTCGTCGGAATTGCACGGAAGAAAATGAATTCATAGTCCAAAGCCAGAAATTAATATCAAAATTTGAAGACAAAAATCACCCACAGGACCTATTACAAGAAAGTTTTAGGTCTATTAAAGAAAAAAAGAGAGAAGAATTCTTTAAGAACCCACAACATCCTAAGAAGAATTTTGAGTTTTCTTTCTGTACAAGATATAACGATAAGGCATTTGAAATGAAAAGAGCCATTAAAAAATGTTGGCCTATTTTAAAACAAGATAATATTTTTAAAAAAAATTACCAGAAAATCCTAATATTATCTATAAAAAAACAGATAATTTAAAGGCACTCTTGGCACCTAGTGCATTACCCGAGATTGAAAAGAAAAACTTAAACTTTCTCTCAGTAAAAACTCCTGAATACCACAAATGCGGGAGATGCAAATTATGTAGGACGTGTAGCTTACAAGAGAAAAAAAGTATAGATTTTAGATGCACCAACACGGGGAAGGAATATAAAAATAAACATTTTATTAACTGTAACACTACTAATGTCATATATATGCTGGAATGTAACTGTGGCGCTCAGTACATAGGGCGAACCTCGAGAAAATTAAAAATTAGGGCCCTTGAGCATATAGGAGGTATTAGAAATAATAACCCTAAACATAGCGTGCCCAGACACGCAAACAACTGCAAAGCTTTTTCCCTCGAGAGCTTTAAAATTATAGGGATAGATATTGTCACCCCACATTGGCGCAGAGGAAATATCAAAGAAACACTCGCCAAACGAGAAACAGAGTGGATCTATAAATTCCAGACACACAAAAAAGGGGGATTAAATATGGAACTCGACATTTTAGCCTTTATGGATTAGTTCATCTCTCTATATTTATATTAATTTATATCATTTTATTTTCCTATATTCACATTTATATTTATATTTTATTACAGATTCCTTTTAGTATGGTTATATTTAATATATATATTTCTATAACTTTCTAACAAAATAATTTTTTAATTTTGTAATTTTATTCAATTTAGTAATATCATGACATTTTAATAAATTTTTTTTATATATACTAATAAAATATATTTTAAACATATTAATTGATATAATTCCCATTGATATCAATTGACATAATTTCTAAAAAATTCAATTTTTTAACATCAATTTTTAAACATATATTTCATCTTTAATAAATAATAAATATTATTTTAAACATATAAGATCTAATATATTAACCTTATAAGAATTTATCTTTAACACACATAATATATTATGGTATTAATTTTTCACACATCTTTATGTTTTTACTGGTGGAGATATTTCCCTTATAGATCTTAAGATTCATATCCCTCGATATTTATACTGTTTTCATCTAAGTGATAGCAGATATTTATATTTCTACAATATTTATATCATTACTTTATCCTATGTATATCACCCAACTCATTACCATATTTACTTCACATACAAACACACAATATTTATATCATTGCTTTATCTTATGTATATCACCTAACTCATTACCATATTTACTTCACATACAAACACACTTCAGACACCAAATTCATTTTTATTTTATTTTATTCACACTAGAATAAATAGATACATTAATCTCTGTGATATTTATCACACTTTATCACATGCACTATAACCCTAACACGTCATTTTTCATTTTTTATTTTATTTTTTCACTGAAATAAACATATACTGTATATACATATATCAACTTAGTAGAATAAAGAGATACATCCATCTCTGTAAGATTTAATCACATTTTGTATATACATATACATATATTAACTTCTTAGAATAAATAGATACATCCATCTCTGTAAGACTTATCACATGCACTATAAACTAAATATAAATTCAGCTTTAAACACGTTATTTATTGATTTTATCTTATTCATTCATTTTTACTTTCATCACTCTAATGAGTTATACATATAATGTTCGGTGTTCTTTTGGTGGATGTGTCTTTCTCTTTGTTTTTTCTCCGTCTTCTTTCCGTCTAATCCCTTTGATATGGAAGCCGAAAGCGTCTTCACTTACCTGCCTGATTACTCCTAACCGTATGTTCTTTTAACCCCACCCCCGGGAGGATCGCATCACTTCAAGCAAAAACTGAGCCGCCCACCCATGATTTCCATTGATATACGGAATGCGGCAATATCAACAAAGCACGTATCGAACCGCCCATGTTCCCAAAATCTTTATTGACATATGTATGGAGGATTGAAGACATACGACAATAGAGGAGAAAACGGATGACGTATGCGACCCGCGACGACGCACATAAGACGGGACAATAGGAACAAACGAAAACGGACGGCGCGATGACGAGATGACGCACATAAGACGGGACAATAGGAACAGACGAAAACGGACGGCATGAGATGACGCATATACGGAAGTAGCTATATAAAAAGCACAATAACGAGACAAGATCACTTATTTGATCGATTACACTTCTACTGAAGAAGCCAAGTCGGCGAAACGCGTTTAGAAGGATATTTCTTGGACTATTCCACATTTCAAAAACCGGTGGACTTTTTATTGACATTCTTCAAGCACTTTGGGTGCACGGACTAAATGTGAGTGTATCTTCTACTGGCGATTTTAACCATTTTCTCAGATACTGCACTATTTTTAGTTTATCTTTTAGAGTTAACGAAGATTATTAAAGACACTTTTGCATACAACTTAGATGGGTCTGAATCATCCATTTTATTTGTGAGTGCAACATTAAATTCACACATAATAATTGTTTTTACACTCTATTGGTTTTGTTTTTTTCCCTCATATGTATCTGCGCCCCATAATTTTTTGGTTCGTTTGAATTTCTACACCCTGAGGAGGAGTGTTCGCTTTTGGGCTGCTGCAGTCTTATTTGGGAAGTATTATTTGTATTTATTGTTTACTTTATTACACAGCACGTGATTTTAGGTCCATTCACGTTCTTCAGGAAGAGGGGTTGGCCAACTGTGTCAAAGGCTGCTGAGATGTCCAAGAGAATAACCCATGAGAATAGGACTTTCCCTTTAGGTCATTAGTAATTTTAGTGAGTGCAGTCTCTGTTGAATGCTGTGGACGGAAACCGGATTGCAGAGGGTCAAGTAGAGAGTTTGAAGAGAGAAAGTTTGTTAGTTGATTGTAGGTTAATCGTTCCAGCAGTTTGGATGGGGGAGATGATGGCATGTTTGAACGAGGATGGGAATACACCCCGAGGAAAAGGAGAGATGTGGGTTAGGGTTGGGGTAAGGACACTAGAGAGGGGTGGTAGGAGATGTGAAGATGCAGGGTTGAGAGGACAGGTGGTGAGGTGGGAGAAACCTCAAAGGCTGTAACTGGGCTGAAGCAGGTGAGGATGGATTGAGGTGAGGAGGGAGGTTGAGGTACCATATGATTGACACTATGGGGGGAGGATGTTATCCCTGATGGTGTGAACTTTGTTTTTGAAGTAGGCGGCAGTCTCTTGGGCAGAGAAGTTGGAGGGCAAGGGAGGTGCTGTGGGCCTGAGAAGGGTGTTAAAAGTGGAAAATAAACGTTTTGGGTTCATGATTAATGAAATGAAATATGTTTGTTTAGAGAGATGGAGGGCTGATGTGCTGGAACACAGCATGAGTTTGTAGTGAATGAAGTCTTCAGGTGAACGAGACTTCCTCCACAGGTGCTCAGCGGTACGTGAACACCTTTGAAGGAGGCGTGTCTGTGTGGAATGCCATGGCTGAGGTGGACGGCGTGGGGGATTGCGTACAGTTACAGGGGCAACCATATCTAGGGCTGAGGCTAGTGTATGGGTATACTGAGCTGTAGCTGTGTCAGGACAGGAGGAGGATGATATACTTGAGAGGAGTGACCGTAGTGTATCTGTAAGCTGTGGGGTGTTGAGGTTGCGGATGTTACGGTAGGTTTGAGGTGGTTTCTTGGGTAGAGAAGGTGTGTGTGGTATGTTGAGATTAAAGGTAAGCAGGCTGAGATCAGACAGACAGATGGGAGAGTTGAAGAAATGAGATGTGGAAGGTGGGAGAACACTAGATTGATTTGATGACCGCCACAGTGTGTCCGGGGGGGTTAGTCTATTGTGAGAGTCCGAGGGAGGAGGAGAGTGAAATTAGTTTGGAAGCAGCAGGTGAGGATGGGTCATCAAATAGGTATATTGAAGTCCCCTAGGATTAGTGTAGGGATGGTGGAGGAAAGAAAGTGGGAAAGCCAAGCAGCAAAGTGATCAAAGAAATGTGAAGTGAGGCCAGGAGGCCGTGTAGGTCACTGCAACGCGAAGAGCAATCGGGGAGAAAAGGTGGACAGAATGTACTTTGAAAGAGGGAATTGGTGGTAGACATTGAAAGGTGCAGCGGGAAGAGAGGAGAATACCAACACCATCCCCCTGTTTGTCTCCAGGTCTGCGTGTGTGGCTGAAGTGAAGGCCACCAAAAGAGAGAGCAGCAGGAGAGGTAGTGTCTGAGGATGTCAACCATCATCCGGTGAGTTCAAGAAGACTAAGGTGGTTAGAGATGAAAAGGTCACGGACAGCAGTTAGTTTGTTGCACACAGAGCGAGCATTCCAGAGGGCACAGGAGAAAGGTGTGCCTGGGTTACAGTGGACTGATTTAAGATTGGAGGGATTGCGGTAGTTTGTGTTAGTTCGAAAGGTGGGGATAGTGGGGCCAGGGTTAAGTTCAATGTCACCTGAGCACAGAAGGAGTAGGATACAGACAGATAACAAATGGGATTGTGATTTGTGGGCATTGGATGCCTTCACTTGAGCATGGTTAGTGGTGTTGGGGTATGAAGAAAACAGAATGGCATATGGGCTAAGATGGGGTGATGGAGATACTGTAGAGGGGTTGTCAATGGGTGCAGAGGCTGCAGTAATTGTAAGATTTGTGGGAAAAGGGCAAACCTTTAAATGGTTCCATACAAATTTATTATAAGGATTATGCACTTTTTTGGGAATAAAAATGTGAGCGATATCATGTATTTGTTCTAATTTTGCACTACCCTATAATAAATATTGGGCTTTATGAGAGGTTTATGGGACTTTTTTGTTCATTTGTTTTGTTTCTTCCTAGGAATGACCCTTGACAGATATAATCCGCTTCGGACACACCTCCATTATAGATCCCAGATGGTTCAGGGATTTTTTCTCCTCCCAGAGAGGCTGGCCTTCTGCCCTTTCCTGGTTGCGGGGGTTAGAATGAATGCTTATATGTTAAATGTTTTTTTGTTCCTTATTTTTTTCTTTTTTTTTCTTTGCTCTGTGGACTCTTCTTCTTGACCCATTGGGCTCATCTTGGGGCTGAATGTTTTGTCAGGTTACATTGCAAGGGTATAGCAGATTGGTGTTATCGATATTCTTTTTATGACCCTTAAATTGTAACCACTAATGCTCAGGGGTTAAATTCACCTTACAAGATATCTTTTTATATGATCTCTTATTAAAAGAAAATGTAGATATTGCATTTATTCAGGAATCCCATTGGAACCAACATCAAAATACACATTGGAAATATCGTAGGTACCCTCACGTTTATTCATCTTCCCTACCAGATAAACAAGAGGAGAGAAGTGGTAATTCTTATTGCAGCCAAAAATAAATTTGAATACCTTTTCCATGAAACAAATCATTGACTTAAATCGTAAATTCCCAAAGAAAATGGGGATATGTGATAAAAGACTTAAATCCAGACCAGAAACTTTTTCGGCATCTTTATCTAAGCATAATATTTAAGATGTTTGGAGGACATCTCTTCTCTTTTCTTCTCTGCGTTTTCTATATCTAACCACCCCTATGAGCACATATATATATATATATATATATATATATATATATATATATATATATATATATATATATATATACATATATATATATATATATATATATATATATACATACATATATATATATATATATATACATACATATACATATACATATATATACATATATATATATATATATATATATATATATATATATATATATATAATTAACAGCAATCACAATCCTATCATGCCCAGGTTGTAGCATGTGCTGTGATTACAGCCTCCCTATACCATGCTATCACCCAACACTTACACATCCATGCTATCTGAAACCCTCATTCACAAACATTCAGCATAACCCATCACTCTCACACACTATCCACTCTCCCTGAATCTTGTCCTACCTTTCTTCTGTCACTGTCACTTTTCCTCCTCCTCTTCGTTCTACCTCTTCTTCTTCTTCTGTGTCCTGTCCTTCCGTTGTGGAAGATGATGGGCGTGGCTTCAGTGTTTTTCTCAAATCCCGGCGCACAAGTCCTGACGCACAGCCACAGTTGCCGCGCCGGCACCCCTCAGATGAGCGGCAGCCGGGGCGGGCCGCCCCCTGCCAGGTACGCTGCCGGCACAACGGCCGCATTCAATCCAGCCGCAAACTAAGCGGCTGCGTTGAATAACCCACCGGCCCGGATTCAGGGCGGCCTGGGGGGCAATTGCCCCTGGCATAAGGCATATAGAAACATAGAAAGTGACGGCAGATAAGGCTTGGCCTTATGCCTATCCCATGCTTGCTTAAATGTCTTTACTGTATTAATATCTACCACTTCCGCTGGAAGGCTATTCCACGCGTCCACTACCCTTTCCGTAAAGTAATATTTCCTGATGTTACCATTAAACCTTTGCCCCTCTAGCTTATGACTATGTCCTCTTGTTGTGGTAGTATTTTTCCTTTTAAATAAACTCTCTTCCTTTATCATGTTGATTCCCTTTAAGTACCATATTGGCTTGGATATAGGCCGCCCCCGTATATAGGCCGCACCCTAAAAGTTTGGTGCTTTTTTAAAGAAAAAGTTTTTTTCTTTAAAAAAGCACCAAAAAAAAAAACATGCTGGCACTCTGTCTCCCCCCCCGAGATATGCTGCCACTGTCCTCTCCCCCCGAGATATGCTCCCACTGTCCCCCCCCCCGAGATATGCTCCCACTGCCCCCCCCCCGAGATATGCTCCCACTGTCCCCCCCCGAGATATGCTGCCACTGTCCTCTCCCCCCGAGATATGCTCCCACTGTCCTCCTCCCCCCCCCCCCGAGATATGCTGCCACTCTGCCCACCCCGACTTACCGGAGCAGACTCCCGGGTGTCTTGCGGGGCCAGCGGGGGGCATCTACGCAATACGCGTATACAACCGGAAGTTGTATACGCGTATTGCGTAGATGTCCCCTGCCGGCCCCGCAAGACACCCGGGAGTCTGCTCTGGTATGTCTTGGGGGCAGAGGTAAAACGCATCGCCCGGACGGTCACGGGCTGCGTCGATGCGGGTAAACAACCCGGAGGCTGTTTACCCGCATCGCCGCAGCAGGTGACCGTCCGGACGATGCGCTTAGACAACCTCCCGTGCCGGCACCCCCCCGTGGGAAGTGCTGGCAGGGGAGGCTGTCTGAGCGTATCGGGGAGTAGGATGCAGGTCCCCTGCACCGCTGCGGGGGATCTGTATCCTAACCCCGCTGCCTGCCCGGCGCCCGGGACTGCATGTCCCGGGCGTCGGGCGCTAGACCCCGAATATAGGCCGCACCCCCACTTTAAAGACTTAAAGTGGGGGAAAAAAGTGCGGCCTATATTCGAGCCAATACGGTATTTAAATGTTTCTATCATATCCCCCCTGTCACGTCTTTCTCCCAGGCTATATATGTTAAGATCCTTTAACCTTTCCTGGTACGGTTTATCCTGTAATCCATGAACCATTTTAGTAGCCCTTCTCTGAACTTTCTCCAACATATCTATATCCTTCTGGAGATACGGTCTCCAGTACTGTACACAATACTCCAAGTGAGGTCTCACCAGTGATCTGTACAACGTCATGAGCAATTCCCTCTTTCTACTGCTAATACCTCTCGCTATACAACCAAGCATTCTGCGAGCATTACCTGCTGCTCTACTGCATTGTCTACCTACCTTTAAAGTGATAATGATAATAGTGATCAGGCGCTAAATGTTGTATAATTATATACAAAAAGAGATATTTTTAAAATATAAAAAATTATATATATATATAAATAGGTGATTATAAATAATGCTGCAAACACTAATAGGATAACCCCAAAGTACCTATAGTAGTAAACAAGATGTAATAAAGTGTTGCGCCTATAATTGTGAAAGTGACAGTAAATTACTTATTACACCAATATAATGTGCAATATGAATAAACAAAAAACAATACTTATATTGATTTTCCAGTCTCCATTCGTTGTGTCAAAATCATCTATCAATATATGGAAACAGAAAAGAAACAAAAAATTATAGTGCTATATGATGTTTCACTCACATGGAGATGAGCAATAAGTTTGCTCTGACTTGTTGAGATATATAGCAAAGGAGTTTCGGCTCCGTTCCCGCCGAACAAGTTGTTTTAGGACGCCCTCTCCGAATCCCTTCTTCGAGTGTTTATGCCGTCCACACGGCAGGAGCACGAATCGAATCAGTACAAAAATAGAAAGGCAGGGAGGTGAGATATAAATGTATATGTAATATTTAAAAAAGGTGCAGCATTTAAAAAAACAATCTGTACCGCGTCTGAGTCTCTCCGTTCCTTTCCAAGGCGAACGACTTGCAGGTGTAGCACGATGACGATCCAACACGCAAACGCGTTTCACCCAATCGGGCTTCTTCAGTGACGTGTTGGTTTGTTCTCTCCTCCCTCCTTAAGTACTCGATCTCATGTGTGGCGTGTTAATTGTCTCTCGTTACTTTGTATCCAATATCAATTATCTCTCTGTGAAGTGTTAATTGGCTCTCGTTACATTGTATCAAGTGATGGTGCACATTGGCACCAATGACAAAGTGAGAGGTAGGCGGAGTGTCCTTAAAAATGATTTCAGGGACTTAGGTAGCAAGCTTAAGGCAAGGACCTCCAAGGTAGTATTTTCTGAAATATTACCTGTACCACATGCCACACCAGAGAGGCAGCGGGAGATTAGAGAGCTAAACAAGTGGCTCAGAAGCTGGTGTAGGAAGAAGGGGTTTGGGTTCATGGAGAACTGGGCCAACTTCTCTGTCTGATACAGGCTCTACGGTAGGGACAGGCTGCACCTCAATGGGGAGGGTGCAGCTGTGCTCGGGGAGAAGATGGCCAGAAGGGTGGAGGAGTGTTTAAACGAGGGAAAGGGGGGAGGGAAACTACAATATAGAAGGGGAAGATAGTGTAGATAGAGAGCTGGGGCTTTATAAATGTACCTGGGGGTGGAGCGGAGGGAGGGGTTAGAATAGTTAATAGGGATATGCTTCATAGGGAAAAAAAACATACACCTCTAAATTGTATGCTTACTAATGCCAGAAGTCTGACCAATAAAACTGACAAACTGAAGTTAATAATGTCTGAAGAAAATTATGACATAGTGGGTATAACAGAGATATGGTTCGATGATAACTATGACTGGGCGGTTAAACGAAAAGGGGGAGGGGTTTACCTTTATGTAAAGTCCAGCCTAAAGGCCACACTGCGGGAGAATATATGTGAGGGAAATGATAATGTGGAGTCATTATGGGTAGAAATATATGGAAAGAAAAATAATAAAATACTGGGGTTTGCTATAAGCCACCAAATATAATGGAAGCAGCAGAAGATCAATTATTAAAGCAAATAAACAAGGCAGCAAATCACAATGAGGTGGTTATTATGGGGGACTTTAACTATCCCGACATAAACTGGGAAATCGAGACCTGTGAATCTCATAAAGGAAACCGGTATCTGACTATAAGTAAGGATAATTATCTGTCCCAAATGGTACAGGACCCGACCAGAGGGGGCGCCCTACTGGACTTAATATTAACCAACAGACCTGACAGAGTAACTAATGTGCAGGTCAGGGGGCATCTAAGAAATAGTGATCACAATATAATACATTATAACTTGTCCTTCAATAAGGGAACTCTTAGAGGAGCCACAAGAACTATGAACTTTAGGAAGACAAAGTTTAATCAACTAAGAGAAGCCCTTAACACTGTAAATTGGGAAAATGTCCTCAAAAACAAGAGAACAGATACTCAATGGGAGATTTTTAAGAATATCTTAAATTCTCACTGTGAAAGGTACATACCGTATGGGAATAAAAGAGTCAGGAACAAGAGAAAACCAATGTGGATAAATAAAAATGTAAAGGGGGCAATAAATGGCAAAAAAAGGCATTTAAGCTACTAAAACAGGAAGGCAGTGAGGAAGCACTAAAAAGCTATCAGGAAAAAAATAAAATATGTAAAAATCAGATAAAAGCAGCAAAAGTGGAGACAGAAAGACTCATTGCCAAAGAGAGCAAAACAAACCCCAAAATGTTCTTTAACTATATAAATAGTAAAAAGGTTACAAATGAAAGCGTTGGCTTGAGGGAGAAGTTATAGACGGGGATCAGGAAAAAGCTAATCTATTAAATATATTCTTCTCTGCTGTATTCACAGAGGAAAATGAAATGCCAGGTAATATACAGCAGGATGAGATAAATGCCCCAGTACATGTCGCCTGTCTAACCCAGGAAGAAGTGCAGTGCCGCCTAAAAAAAATCAAAATAGACAAATCACCAGCTCCAGATGGCATTCACCCCCGCGTTCTAAGGGAGTTAAGTAATGTAATAGACAGACCCCTATTTCTAATATTCAAGGACTCTATGTGACTCTAGTGACAGGGTCTGTTCGCCAGGACTGGCGCATAGCAAATGTTGTGCCAATATTCAAAAAGGGGACAAAAAGTGACCCGGGGAATTATAGGCCTGTTAGTTTAACTTCTGTTGTGTGTAAACTGTTTGAGGGTTTTCTAAGACATGCTATTTTGGAGTATCTCAATGAAAATAAATGTATGACTCCTTATTAGCATGGGTTTACAAGGGATCAGTCCTGTCAAACTAATCTGATCAGCTTTTATGAGGAGGTGAGCTCAAGACTGGATCGGGGGGAATCGCTGGATGTCGTATATTTTGATTTTTCCAAAGCATTTGATACGGTGCCACATAAAAGGCTGGTACATAAAATGAGAATGCTTGGGCTGGGGGAGAATGTATGTATGTGGGTAAGTAACTGGCTCAGTGATAGGAAACAGAGGGTGGTTATTAATGGTACATACTCTGAGTGGGTGACTGTTGCTAGTGGGGTACCACAGGGGTCAGTTTTGGGTCCTATTCTTTTTAATATATTTATTAATGACCTTGTAGAGGGATTGTATAGTAAAGTATCAATCTTTGCAGACGATACTAAGCTCTGTAACGTGGTTAACACAATAGAGGACAGTGCACGATTACAAATGGATCTGCATAGGTTGGAGGCTTGGGCTGGGATGTGGCAGATGAGGTTCAATACAGATAAATGTAAGGTTATGCACATGGGAAGAAAAATCCAGGCTGGGAATATGTATTAAATGAGAAAACACTGGGGACGACTGACATGGAAAAGGACTTAGGAGTTTTAGTTAACAGTAAATTTACCTGTAGTGACCAGTGTCAGGCAGCTGTGGCTAAGGCAAATAAATGGGGTGCATCAAAAGGGGCATAGATGCCCACGACAAGGAAATAATTCTACCACTGTACAAGTCACTAGTCAGACCACACATGGAATACTGCGTGCAGTACTGGGCACCAGTGTACAAGAAAGATATAGTGGAGCTGGAGAGGGTTCAAAGACGGGCAACCAGAGTAATAAGGGGAATGGGAGGACTACAGTACCCAGAAAGAGGGAAAAAGAGGGCTTAGGGGGGACTTAATAACTATGTATAAATATATAAGGGGGCAGTACAGAGATCACTCCCAGGACCTATTTATACCCAGGACTGTATCTTTAACAAGGGGACATCCTCTACGGCTGGAGGAAAGAAGGTTTCTACACCAGCACAGACGGGGGTTCTTTACAGTAAGAGCGGTGAGATTATGGAAATCTCTGCCAGAGGAAGTGGTAATGGTAAACTCAATAAAAGAGTTCAAAAGGAGCCTGGACATGTTTCTTGAAAGCAATAATATTACAAGTTATGGATATTAGGGACAGAACGTTGATCCAGGGATTTATTCTGAACTTGATGGACTTTATGAACTATGTTACTATGACCTGTACCAGTATTGCCTGGACAACCATTCGTCCATTCGGGCAGAATACCTTCCCGGCAAGGAGAATCTGGTGGTGGACTGGTTGTCTCGCCACTGGAGGGATGCAAGTGCCTGGCTCCTCCTTCCAAGTGTTTTTCGCTCCCTCAACCTTTCAGCCATCCTTAACCTACTTGCTCATCTTTTTTTCTCAGGGCAAGTCCTATTTATTTTGTTCCACTTGGCCATTACAGCGGCCCACGTCCTAGTGGAAGGTCTTCTTCACGGCATTTGGTCCTCTAGGCCACCGGCTCTTTTGGGACGTTACTCGGGTTCTTGGTTTTGTGGACGATTGGCCAGATAGTGACTGTTTGCCCTTTCGGCAGTTATCTGCGAAGGCTTTATTTCTCTTATGCTTCATTTCTTTTCAGGGTGTTTCGGATATGAGGGCTTTCGACGTCAATTCTTTTTCCTTTTCTC
Source organism: Spea bombifrons (assembly GCF_027358695.1). Lineage (NCBI taxonomy): Eukaryota > Metazoa > Chordata > Amphibia > Anura > Pelobatidae > Spea > Spea bombifrons. Next base: position 6,952,821 of record NC_071099.1, read on the forward strand.
CAGAGGGTGTCTCGGTTGCCAATGCACATCGGACCAAGTCTTATGTTCGCCCGTTTAAACCTGTCTCTGTCCCTACGATTGTGTCAGGTGGTGTAAGGCAGCGCCAGGCGTATATTCGGTGGAGTCCGGGATGCAGGGTAACACAAGGTAGCCCGGGTCAGGAGCATAGCGAATGCCAGGGTCAATAAGGATAGCCGGGGTCAAGAACACAGAGGTCAGCAGGGTCCAAAAGTAATAGCCAGGGTCTGGATACACGGAATTCAGCAAGTCCAATATAATAGCCAACAGGGAGAGCTAACAGCATAAAGCTAATAAGACAATACGGCACAATAACTGAGCACTGAGGGTTTTAAATTTGCTGCTTGTGGACAACCCGCCCTTTTGGGGAGAAATGTCTCTCCAGCTGGTATTAATTCATTTGGTTTAGAATTTTTGGCCAGGTTGGGGATTCTTCCATTTTCCAGTTCCGTGCCATACAGATTTTGACTGCTGCTAATACATTAATAGCTAAGTTTGATTTTGGTTTATTTTTTACTGGCATGTCTATGTAAAATAAAAAGGATTGTGGGGATAAAATCCGATCCAGGCCAAAGTTTTAAATAGTTTAGTAATTTCAACCTTTAAACTATTCAGTTAGGGGTAGTTTTAAACATTTTATGCAAAGTTGTTGGTAGGCAGTACCACTGATAGAGGAGATTAAAATATTGTTCATGGAGATTTATACAATGTACTGCTTTTCTAGCTTTGAGCCAGACTGAGGACCATATCTCCTACTTCAGAATAGTTTTAGGTTTCTCTAAAGCAGAGTTTTGTTCTAGCACTTTTCCAATTTTACAAATGAGATTTTTTTTATGGTGTCCATCTGGAAATCTGTCTAGGGCTAGGTTTCCACTTGGGTTTTTGTCCTGCGTTATTTTCTCAATGAAAAACACCAGGAAAAACGGCAAGAAAACTGCCACTGCATTTACCTGCGTTTTGGCATTTTTTTCTGGAGTTTTTTCTGGCGTTTTAGCCTTTCTGTGGAAATTGCTTTTTTTTTTACCTTAGGCAGTTTTTCCAGCCTTACACGTTAGAATTTTCACCCAGCTAAGGCTAGGTTTCCACTTGGGTTTTTGTCCTGCGTTATTTTCTTGATGAAAAACGCCAGTAAAAACGCCAAGAAAACTGCCACTGCATTTTCCTGCATTTTGGCGTCTTTTCTGGAGTTTTTTCTGTGGAAATTGCTGTTTTGACCTTAGGCAGTTTTTCCAGCCTTTACACGTTAGAATTGTCTGCTCCTCTAGGAAGATTGGCCCCAAATGATGGTGCAAATTGTTTGATGTTGCTTTTGGCACGCAGGATCCAATTGGGTATGTTTGTTTGTAATGGCATGTTTGTTCCAAATGGTGTAAAATTCAATATGAACTTTGTTTTGTGTGAAACCGTTTGTTTCCAGCCTATTTCTCGTAGGACACACAGATACTGGGTCCATCCACTGCACATGGCTTTTTCATGGTGTTTTTTCTCTCCCATAGACTTCTATTGGAGAAAAACGCCAAGATTTCCTTGCAAAAAACATGCTGTCAACATGCTGCGATTTTGAAAAACTGCCACAGAGCCCAAAAAAGCAGAAAAACGCCAAAGAGGACTGAAAAAACGCCAAACAGAAAAACGCCAAGTGGATATGGCATTGTGCGATTTCCTATTGAAGAACAGCTAACATCTGGCTGCAGCGTTTTTTCACAAAAAAAACGTCGTGTGGCTGAATTGGCGTTTTTATGGGCGTTTTTAGCAAAAAAAAACCAAGTGGAAACCTAGCCTCATGGCGTTTTTTTCTCTCCCATAGACTTCTATTGGAGAAAAACGCCAAGATTTCCTTGCAAAAAACGCCCGAGTGTCAACATGCTGCGATTTTGAAAAACTGCCACAGAGCCCAAAAAAGCAGTAAAACACCAAAGAGGACTGAAAAAACACCAAGTGGATATGGCATTGTGCGATTTCCTATTGAAGAACAGCTAACATCTGGCCGCAGCATTTTTTCACTAATAAACCGCCGTGTGGCTGAATTGGCGTTATTATGGGCTTTCTTGCAAAAAAAAAACCAAGTGGAAACCTAGCCTAAAGGTGGTCAAATAATTTGGAGGGTTGGATTTCATAAAATGTTTAATTCTTAAATATGAAACATTTTCAATATTTGGAAGAGCAAATTTAGTCAATTTCTTCAAATTAGTATAATACTAAAGAGGAGCAGATGTTTGCCACTTTTATAATCCCACATCTATGCCAAATCTTTAAATCAATATCCTTAATCAAAAGTTGGAATACTTCTAAGGGAGTGTATACCATCCAAGAATCATCTACTGTCAAAATTGTCTTATATTTAAACATATGTTTAATTTTTTTAATAATTGGGTTGGTTATTGCTAGATCTCTGATACACTTTGGATTAGTCCAGTAAAGATAAAATGGATCTAAATTGTGACATTTCCATTTCTTGCAAATCTAGCCCCCTTTTAACATCCCATGCCAAAAAATGAGTAAACATACATATTTCATATAAATTACGAAAATTAGGATAATTAAGGCCATACTGAGACAGACTTCTGTTTAATATGGAACATAAAATTCTTGATTTCTTCCCCATCCAAACTTATGAAGAAAAAATTGTTTCAAATTGATTTAATGTCTTTATAGGAACTGAAAGCGGATTAGTTCTAAACAAATAGATTAATTTCAGGAGAACATATGCTTTTATGATATTTAATCTACCGAGCCATGAAATTTCATGTCATTTCCATTCTGTGAATTGGGTTTTCAAACAATTGAGTAGATCTGTATAGTACACATTTATTATATCCTCAAAGTTTCAGTAGATCTTAATATTAAATATTCAATACAGTAATGTTCCCTAGGGAATGCAACCTTTCCTCTTAAATTGTTTGAGGGAGTTATCCATATTAAAGTCTATGACTTGTCTTTTATATAAATGTAATTTATAATTAGAGTATAACCCATACCCTCTGATTTGATCTAAGATTTCAGGGGCAGAAGTTTCAGGTGTGGCTAACGCTAAAAGGATGTCATCTGCATATAATGATATTTTATGTTTGTACGGGCCTGTTGTTATTCCTTTAATTTTTGTAGTTTGGCGCGTAATAACCACCAGTGGTTCGATTGAGAGGGCATATAACAGGGGGGCAGTGGTTATCCTTGTCTAGTGCCATTATTGATGTTAAAGAACATAGAGTCGACATGCTCAAGTTAGAAAAAATCACAGCATATTTACATGGTACGTCACACCTATTCTACCTCGCGTGGGATCCTTGGCTAGACAACCTCACGCAGCTATCTCTTGGTTATGAGAGTCGTCACCTTTTTTTTTTTGTTTTCTTTTTTTCTCTTCCCATACGTCATCCCCTTTTCTTCTCTACCTCTCTTTCCCTTTTTCTATCTGTGCCTCTATGGCAGGGCTCGACAAATCCCAGGCGCCAGGTCAGTGTGGGGACCTGACACAACATCCCCCTGCTGCTTGATCGCTCCATGAGAGCGAAAGTGCAGCGTTAACCCCTTCAATGCCACGATCGTGGCATTTTAGGGGTTAATTCCCGTTTTGTACGGGGCTCTGCTGCTGGTGGTCTGCCTGGAAGCCCAGGCAGGCCAGCAACAGCAAAAACGAGCCCCCACAAGCCCTGTGATGACTCCTGTAGGCACGGAACCTGCAGCAGTCATCAGAGACTCCTCTATAGACCAGCAATTGCGTCCCAGCTGCCAGAGGCAGCTTCAGGGACAGGGGGGAGAGGGTTCTTTGGTCTCCACATGAGTGTGGAGGCCAGCCCCAACACCCCCTGCTGCCTAATCGCTCCATGAGAGCGACAGTGCAGCGTTAACCCCTTCAATTACACAATTGTGTATAACACATTCATGGCATTGCAGGGGTTAACATTTGTCCCCACAAGCTTGTGGGGACTAAATATCAGTCAATGCTGTGCTCCAATGGAACATCAGCATTGAAAGCTTTTAAAAAAATAATAATAATTAAAAAAAAACAAAAAAAGTCCAGGGTGCTTCCAGGTCAAATGCTGTGAGTTTAGTAAATGGGCTGATGGTGATCAGATCACTCCTAACCAACTGTTAGTTTAAAAAAAAAAATCCCCACAAAACGGAGCGTGTCAGGACGGGAGGATGTGACGCTGCACGCTCCAGGAGGCGGAGCTGAGGGATCCCCACGCGGCATGAGCCGCCTTGCAGAGATGGCGTTTTCCGTACAGGGTAATGCTCCGTAACAGCCGCTACAGAGACAAGCCGCTACCACGCCGCAGATATCCGCCGCAGAGCCACAGATTCACCATACATTTAAAGAGGGTCACGGATGTTTCACTACAGTCTACCTTTTTTTTTTTTTTTTACGCGATACTATATAAACAGCCGCAGTCACGCCGTAATTGTGCAGCAGAGCGGATACGTAGCAGATACACCACAGATACGTCGCAGACAAAACACAGATACTGGCGACAGGCAGAGACTTCCACAGCCATGATGCAGCTACGCTACTGAAAGGAGGCAGATACAGTGCAGACAGGTTGTATCAAATCATATTATGAGATTTAAAAGAATTGGATATAAAAGAGTTCAAAAGAGGTTACGATACCTCTTTTGAACTCTTTTATATCCAATTCTTTTAAATCTCATTCACGTTCTTCTCCGCTGACGGTGTTACCTTTGTTGGATATAAGCCGCGATCGCCCGATGTAGGTTGCTCTGAATAAATTAACATCCTATTTTTGTTTTTTGAGTGACACATAGGAACACCCATACGTAGGTGATGACGCGGCCCTTGCTCTTCCCGATGATCCCGTCGACAAACTTTATTAACCAACGAGAGAACAACCTGAATAACAGAAAAAAACGTAATGACAACAGAGAACAAAGGTCAAATACGCGATGACACATCCGGAAATCCACATATAAACCACTATAAAAGAACAGACAGAACGAACAGAGATACTTACGGATTGCTGATTTTGCTGACACAGACAGAGACCCGCACCAATTGATTTCCTGAAGAAGCCTAAGGGCGAAACGCGTAGAAAAAGATTCAATTGGACTTTAACCTATGCCTGTATATGCATTTTTATGCATGGAAAATATGTGAGTGCATTTCTATTTGGTATATTCGTTTTACCTAAGATACTGCACCATTTTAAGCTTGTTTTTTAGATTTTCACTGAAGAATATTAAAAGCCTCTTTACAGTCCATGTTGATGGGTTGGATTTGCCTCTTACACTTGTGAGTGCAACATATCACTTTACCACTTACATCGAAAGTAGAGTCTACACTATATTGTGTTGTTTTTATTTTTCTCCCTATATATGTTCCTGCGCCCCATACATTCCTGGTTTATTTGCATTCTTACACTTTGAGGAAAAGTGTAGTTTGGGCAGCTGCGGTCCGATTAGGGAAGTATTTTCATAAGTTTTGTTTCTTATTTGCACCTTACTTGAGTGACACGTGATTTTAGTTTTTTCGGTTCACGATATTCTAAATTAAATCGAACAAAGCTGCATTAAAACTATACCAACCTGCACCAAGCTATATCAATTCATACTTACTCGTACTAAGATGTATTAAGCTGCACCAAGCCATTTCAAGCTGTATCAAGTTGCACTAAATTGCATCAAGCTGTATTTAAGCTGCATTTAAGCTGCATTTAGCCATACTCAGCTGCACTAAGATACACCAAGCTGCACCAAGCTGCACTAAACTGTACCAAATTGCATCAAGTCACACTAAGCAGTACCAAGCCGTATCAAGTCGCAATTAGCTGCATCAAGCCACAAATAGCTGCATTAAGTCACATCAAGCCACAACTGGTTGCATTAAGCCGCACCAAGCCGCACCAAGTTGTACCAAATTGCATCAACTCACACCAAGCAGTATCAAGCCGCATTAAGCCGTAATTAGTCACATCAAGTTGCAACCAGCTGCATCAAGCCGCATCAAGTTGCAACTAGCTGCATCAAGCTGCATCAAGCCGCACCAAGTTGTACTAAATTACATCAAGCCTCACCAAGCAGTGTCAAGTCGCAACTAGCTGCATCAAGCTGTAACTAGCTGCATCAAGCCGCACCAAGCTGCACCAACGTGTACCAAATTGCATCAAGCTGCAACTAGCTGCATTAAGCCCACCAAGTCGCACCAAGTTGTACCAAACCGCATCAGGCCTCACCAAGTTGCATCAAGTCACAACTAGCTGCATCAAGCCACATCAAGTCGCAACTAGCTGCATCAAGCCGCACCAAGTTGCACCAAGTTGTACCAAAGCGCATCAAGCCACATCAACCAGCATTAAGCTGCATCAAGCCGCAATCAGCTGCATTAAGCCGTAACTAGCTACATCAAGCCGCAGCTAGCCGCACCAAGCCGCATCAAGCTGCAACTAGCTGCATCAAGCTGCACCAACCCGCATCAAGCTGCATCAAGCCACACCAAGCAGTATCAAGCTGCATTAAGCTGCAATTAGTTGCATTAAGCTGTAACCAGCTGCATCTAGCCGCATCAAGTCGCACCAAGTTGCATCAAGTTGCAACTAGCTGCATCAAGCTGCATCAAGCCGCACCAAGCTGTACTAAATTACATCAAGCTACACCAAGCAGTATCAAGTCGCAACTAGCTGCATCAAGCTGCAACTAGCTGCATCAAGCCGCACCAAGCTGCACCAACGTGTACCAAATTGCATCAAGCCGCATCAAGCTGCAACTAGGTGTATTAAGCTGCATCAAGTTGTACCAAATCGTATCAGGCCTCACCAAGTCGCATCAAGTCTCAACTAGCTGTATCAAGCCGCACCAAGTTGCACCAAGTGGTACCAAAGTGCATCAAGCTACATCAAGCAGTATTAAGCCATATCAAGCCGCAATTAGCTGCATTAAGCCGTAACTAGTTACATCAAGCCGCATTAAGCCGCATCAAGCTGCAACTAGATACATCAAGCTGCACCAACCCGTATTAAGCTGCACCAAGTTGTACCAAATTGCATCAAGCCACACCAAGCAGTATCAAGCCGCATCAAGCCGTAATTAGCTATATGAAGCCACAACAAGTTGCATCAAGCCGCATTAAGTCGCATCAAGTCGCACCAAGCCATACTAAACCGTACTAAGTTGCACTAAGTCGCACCAAGTTATACTAAGCTGTATTAACTGGTATTAAGCTGCAACAAGCTGCACCAGGTCGTACCAAGCCGCATTAAGCCGCACCAAGCTGTATTAAGTTGTAATAATTAGCACTAGGTTGCACTAAGTCACAACAACCAGTACTAAGCTGCACTAAGCCGCATTAAGTCGCACCAAACGTCACTAAGTTATATCAAATTGCATCAAGCTACACCAAGCAGTATCAAGTTGCAACTAGCCGCATCAAGACGCTACTAGCTGCATTAAGTCGCACTGTATCAAGTTGCACCAAACCGTATCAAGTTGCACTAAGCTGCACTGAGTCACACTAAGTTGCACTAAGCCGTATCAAGTTTCACCAAGCTACACCACGCTGTATCAATTTGAATTAAGTTGCAGCAAGCTGCACCAGGTTGCACCAAGCTGCATTAAGCCGCACTAAGCCTTATTAAGTGGTAATAGGCCGCACCATGTTGCACATCAACCGGAACTAAGCTGTACTAAGCCGCATTAAGTCGCAACAAGCTCTACCAAGCTGTATTAATTGCATAAAGTTATACTAATCCGTACTAAGTTGTATCAAGCTGCATTAAGCAGTATCAAGCTGCACTAAGTTGCAACAAGCTGCAACTAGCCGAATTAAGTCGCAACTAGTCGCATCAAGCCGCATCAACCTGCATCTAGCCATATCAAGTTATATTAAGCTGCACTAAGCCGCATTAAGCTGCACTAAGTCGTATCAAGTTGCACTAAACTATACTAAGCTGCACCAAGTCATATCAAGCTGCACCAAGTTACATCAAGCTGCACTAAGCGAGACTAATCTGCATTAAGCCGCATTAAGTTGCACTAAATCGTACCAAGGTGCGTTAAACTACATCTAGCTGCATTAAGCTGCATCAAACCACATCAAGCTGCATCAAGTTATACTAAGCTGTAACAAGCTGCATCAAGCTATATTAATCTGCACTAAGACACACTAAACTGTTGGTAACACAAAATTGACATCCCTTTACTGTACGGACGGCTGGTATTTTTCATTTAATCTCCTAAAGCTCTATTGTAACGCCGCAATGCCGTACTGATTTTTTTTTTTAATCTGGAAAGTATTTTGAACATTTTTGTTAGAGCTGAGTGCTGGAGAACTCTTGGATTATATACCAATTCTGTCTGTTTGGACAAGCTGTACCAAGCTATATTAATTTGCACTAAGACACACTAAACTTCCGATACAGCTTTATACCTACAGAAGAAGAAAAGAAGGAAAGGAGAGAAAAGAGGAAGCCAAAAAAAAAAGAGGAAGGAGGAAAGGAGGGAATACCTGTGATTTTGGTTCAATTTCAACGATAATATTTTACCTGAGAATCAAATCTCCAAAGTTGCTACTGAAAATGCCGCCAAAACAGCAATTATCTAAAAGCCGGGAAAAGGATAAGAAAGAGCTCAAACCAAATAAAGGAGGTTCATCTTTTTTTTTTCCCCCCTAGGCAACCCAAGGAGACTTTGGATTACTCGCAAGCCGAGTCCTTGTCTTCTATGGAGGATACACTGTCCAGCCCTATTAGACCAGATCATGCACTAATTACTAAAGATATACTAAAGAATGCCTTAGAGGATCTAATGCAAAATATAAAACAAGAGATTCATAACAACTCCAAAGAAATTAAGATGGAATTAGCTAATCTTACAGAAAAAAATATAAAGATAGAATCGAAGCATGAGGCACTGGAGACAAACCAAAAATTGATAACAGAGAATCTCAGTATTTTAGAAAATAAATATGAAGCTCTACAAATCAAAGTATCTGATCTTGAGGACCGTTCACATAGATCCAATTTAAGGTTTAGAAACATTCCAGAAAGCTATGCTAATGATAAACTTCAAATATTTATAATGGACTTAATACAAGATATGCATATAGAAGATACTCCTCCAGTTAATATAATTGACAGATGTCATCGCCTGAGGAAACCAAAGGAGCTAGCAGAAGAAACTCCAAGAGATGTTATTGTTTGCTTTTCTTCTATCCACTGGAAAGAGTCCATACTAAGATTTAGAAGAAATAAAATTCCAACTGAACCAAGATTCGCCGAAATCCAAATATTTCCAGACCTTTCTCCCTCAACAAGGTCTTGGAGAAGATCCTTTCAAGTAGATCTAAAAACCCTTCAAGATAACAACATTAGATATACCGTATTTGCTCGATTATAAGACGAGCTTTTGAAAAATACCCCTCGTCTTATAATCGAGGTCGTCTTCTAATTAGACCTCAAAAAAATGTCTGCTGGGGCCAGGCTGCTTACCGGTGCTTTGGTCCCGAGCAGCGTCTCTTCTATTAGCAGCAGGAAGCTAGCAGAGTGTCACATAATTCTGCCTCCCCCTCCTTCCCCTGAGGGCGGGGCCAGAGAAGTTGCTCGCACAGCCAGGCCCCTGCAGAAGTCTGCGAGTGGGAGATCTGCAGTTCAGGTAAGGGGGTGGGGGGGGTTTGAGCGTGTGTGTGATTAATGGAATGAATGAGTATTTAAATGTTTGTGAATGAGTGTGTGTGTGATAGCATGGATGTGTACTCAAACTCCTATCATCCCCAGGTTCCAGCATGTACTGGCTGCCTTGGCTTGATAGGAGTTTGATTGCTGTTAGCAGTTATATATATATATATATATATACCTCCAGAAATGCCTTTTAACCCCCTATATGCCACTCTGGCATATAGGGGGTTAAAAGGCATATCATGGGGCAGAGTGGCATATAGGAGGGCATAAGACATTTCTGGAGGCAGAGTGGCATATAGAGGGTTAAAAGGCACATCATGGGGCAGAGTGGCAAATAAAGGGGGATTAAGGCATTTCTGGGGGCAGAGTGGCAACCTTGGGGGCAGATGTGCATAACTGAGGGGGGCAGGTTGGCAAATAAAAGGAAATAAAAAAATATATATTTTTCTCAATCATAGCTTTTATTAAATATGAAAAAATTGTTTACATGAATTAATATTTACTACTAAAACTTTTTTTCCTATAGGGTAGTCTTATATTCAGGCTTTTTGTTTTTTTCCTAAATTAATATTTAGATTTTGGGGGGTCGTCTTATAATCAGGGTCGTCTTATAATCGAGCAAATACGGTATATGGATTTTCCCCAGACCGCTAAAAGTTTTTCGGAACAATTTAACTGAGATACCGTATTGGCTCGGATATAAGCCGCCCCCGTATATAGGCCGCACCCTAAAAGTTTGGTGCTTTTTTAAAGAAAAAGTTTTTTTCTTTAAAAAAAGCACCAAAAAACATCCTGCCACTCTGTCCTCTCCCCCCCGAGATACGCTGCCACTCTGTCCTCCCCCCCTCCCCGAGATACGCTGCCACTCTGTCATCCCCCCCTCGAGATACGCTGCCACTCTATCCTCCCCCCCTCGAGATACGCTGCCACTCTGTCCTCTCCCCCCCGGGATACGCTGCCACTCTGTCCTCCCCCCCTCCCCGAGATATGCTGCCACTCTGTCCCCCCCCCTCGAGATACGCTGCCACTCTGTCCTCCCCCCCTCGAGATATGCTGCCACTCTGTCCTCCCCTCCCCCCGACTTACCAGAGCAGACTCCCGGGTGTCTTACGGGGCCGGAGGGGGACATCTATGCACATCGTGTATACAACTCCCGGTACCGGCACTCAGCGGAAGTGCCGGCACTGGAAGTTGTATACGCGTATTGCGTAGATGTCTTCCGCCGGCCCTGCAAGACACCCGGGAGTCTGCCCTGGTAAGTCAGGGGGGTTAGAATGCATCATGCGCACGTTCACCGGCAACGGCGCATCGCCGCTGCCGGTGAACGTCCGTGCGATGCGCTTAGACAACCTCCCGTGCTTGTACTCCCCCCCGTGGGAAGTGCTGGCACGGGAGGCTGTCTGAGCGTATCAGACAGTAGGATACAGGTCCCCTGCACCGCTGCGAGGGATCTGTATCCTAACCCCGCTGCCTGCCCGGCGCCCGGGACTGCATGTCCCGGGCGTCGGGCACTAGACCCCGAATATAGGCCGCACCCCCACTTTAAAGACTTAAAGTGGGGGAAAAAAGTGCGGCCTATATTCGGGCCAATACGGTATTTACAGATTCAACTCAACTGCGAGACTGGATGAAAAACATAAGCATATAAGGATTCCCCTGTATATATTTAATTATTTATTTATACATATATATATATTATTTTTTATTTTTTTTTAATATGGAAGAATATCTTAATTCTCTATAATTCTTATCACTTTAATTATTATATATTATGGAAGATAACACTATTATCACAATTTTGAGAATGAGCAATATACTATGTCTTTTTTATAGATATAGCTTTTGATTTGATAATGTTTATACAAATATCCATTTGCTATGATTGTTGTAGGAATATATATATATATTCGTTTTTTTTGTTTTTTTTTCTTTTCTCTCTCTTTTATACAATATGGATGAATACCTCAATTTTCTATGATCCTTATCACTTTAATTATTATATATTGTGGAAGATAACGCTATTGTGGAAGGTAACGCTATTACCACAATTTTGAGAATGAGCAATATACTATGTTTTTTAGAGATATAGCTCTTGATTTGATAATGTTTACACAAATAAGTATTTTAGTATTAATATATGGCTGCTATGATGACTGTTGAAGGGATATATACATATATATATATATATTATTATTTTTTTCTCCCTCTCTGCAAGCACGTCATCTAAGGGGTTCCCCTACACTCCCCCTTTTGGTTCATTATGAACCCAAGTATGTATTTAGATACTATGTTTATCTTTAAAATACATAAGTCCTGTTTATTTATGTGGAGAGTTACTCCTGTTTGTTTGTTCTATGTTTTTCTATGTAAATGAGAGTATTCGGGGTGGAGTCATAAGTTTTGAGGTTAAGAATGTATATGTATATATAGAATAAGATAATGTGATTGGGGGCGTGGCTGGCCTGGCGAGGAAGATGGCTGCCTGATTCGTTTTCTCCGCGCCACCCGTCCTAATATTTGCAGACACACCGGTGTAATCCGCAATGGGCCGCACTAAAAAGGGTCCTCCGGAACCGACTACCCCGGCGACTAGCGGCAGACCCCAATCCGCGTCCTTGAAGGACTTTTTCGCTGCTCCTTTGCCCCTGCAGACCCAGCCGGGAGATCCCGACATGGCGCAGACTCCCGCGTGCTTTCGGGCCTCGGAGGACGGTGCTCCCCCGCTGCCCGTGCCAAGTTCCTCGGGACCGCCTTCGCCTGATTGGCGCCGACTTTTTTCCTCCCTACCCACCAAGGACGACTTCAGTCTCCTCGTGGCAGAGGTGAAGCAGACGGTCCGGGCCGAAGTAGCGGCATTACGGGCCGAAGTTACCCGCCTCGACGAGAGGGTCTCTGGTGTGGACGCCAGGACCAGTGATGTCGAACGCCAGCTCTCGGCCCACTGCCGCTCCTGTTCCCACCAGCTGGCTGATGTGTTCTACCACCTCGAGGACCTTGATAACCGGGGACGGCGGTCCAATATCAGGGTCCGGGGCCTTCCTGAAGGTGAGCGACCCGAGGACCTTAAGGAGATCCTGGACAGACTTTTCTCCATGATATTGGAGCGACCTGCCGACCCAGAGAGGAAGCCTATAACTTTTGACCGCGCACATAGGGCCCTACGCTCCAACGGCGGCCCGGGAGATCCCCCTAGGGACATAATTTGTTGCCTCCACAGCTACTCCTTGAAGGAGGAGATCATGCTGAAGGCCCGTGCCTGTCGTTTTTGGACCTTTGAGGGCCACGAGGTTTCCCTCTACCAGGACCTTTCCCACTACACGCTGCTGGCCAGGAGGGCCTTACGTCCGGTGACCGCTGCGCTCCAGGAGAGGAAGATCGTCTACCGTTGGGGCTACCCATTCGCCCTGGTCGCCCGTCGGGGCTCGCTCACGGCTACCATCCGCAGGCCTGCGGATGTTCGTCCCTTCCTGTTGGAACTGGACCTGCCGCCGCTTGAGGTCCCCGACTGGACCGCCCGGGACGTGGATCCTCGACAGCGCCGCGGCAGATCGACGCAACGCGGACCCCCCCGGGTCAGACCCCTTCGACGGGCTGCGGGAGACGGTGATCGCGACCGGCAACCGAGGGAGTGATTGATGCCGGCCCTGCGCCGGTGGCGAACCCGCGGAGACTCGGTTGTATCCTTCCCTGGTTGCGTACGCCGCTCCGACGGCGGGGACTATCGCTCTACGCGGACTCTCGTTTGTGCCTAACCGCAGGGTACCCGCGGTTCCTCTGCGCCTTCATGTTGGGTTTTGTTTTATTTTTTGTTACTCTACTTTTGTTTTTTCGCCGTGTTTTTGGGGCTGGTGGGGGGTTCTTGCGCCCTGCCTGTATTTTGTGTTTATGGGGCCCCTACGTCAGTCTGCGGCCATTTGCGGCTTTTGGCGCCTGTTGCTCGGGTCCCACATGTGGACCGTGCGCACTCTCACACATGCTTTCCCATTTACACCTGTTCTTGCTCACATTGCCTGGTACCTCATGTACCACATGCGCGCTCTTGCACACGTGCGCATTGATCGTCGTACGGTTACACTAAATATTTTTTTTTTTTTTTTTTGTTTTTTTTTTTTTGTTTGATGAACGGCCACTCAGCAGCGGCTGACACTTTACAGGTATGCTGGCATGATGACACTATGGTGTACTTTTGTGATATTATCAGTTCCACATGAGTAGTGAGGGTGTGGCACATAAAACACATTTGCTATTTCACGATGGCTGCGACAATGGCTGCTGGGTGTGTCTCTCACTGCATGTACGCACGTACCGTGTGCATTATTACACTCTGTACCAGTTACTTTTCATTTTTTATTACACTCTGTACCAGTTACTTTTCATTTTTCTTTTTTCTTTTCCCGGTTTGCGTCACCACACTCCCTGCTAGATGCCATGACTATTGCTATGGGGCGACTCTGGTTTGCTCGGCGGCGGATGATACCCTATGGCTGTGCTGCTATGATGTCATTATGCTGAACACCTCGGGGCCACTAGCATCACTGCTGTTATTCCTCTGTATTTTTCTTTTCCGTAGTTTTATTTTTATTTGTGATATTATACGCTGCGCAAGAGTCAACAGGGTGTGACACATAACAACCATATGCTCCTACACGATGGATGTGTCGGTGACTACTGAGTGTACATTGTTCTACTCTATGTCTTAAATGTGTGCTCTCTAATGTATTGCGTTGCCCGATCTTTGTTGTTTTGGTGTTGTCTGTTTTGGGCGGGTGGCGGGGCGTCTTTTGGTTTCGTGACATCTGGTTCCTCACGGAGCCTTTGCTGCTCTTTTCGTCTCCTCGCCCGCTTGGTTCTCTTCCCCACGGGGCTTGGTGTCATATCCCGTTTCCTGGGGACCCCGCTCGCCTCCCTCGGGGGGTTGGAGTCTACCTGGTACTTGACACATTTCCCCACATACTACCTCTCTCCCATACCTTCCCCCTTCCCGTCCTAGTCCTCCTTCTCGCCGCCCACTCCCTCTCCGTCCTTCACCCCCTCCCTCTACCCCCCGCGGTTTTGAGACACTGCTTTATACGGCGGCTCCCATGGCTTTCCGCCCGGCTCCGCTGACCATCTATTCTGTTAACGCACAGGGTCTCAATCTACCCGAAAAACGGTCCAGGGCTCTGAGAGAATTTAAGGCACATGATGCCTCTGTGGTGCTGCTTCAGGAGACGCACTTTCGGGAGGGGCAGGCCCCTAGCCTTAAGAATTCCCACTACCCTTTGGGATATTTTAGTAACAATCCAGAGTCTAAGACTAAGGGGACGGCTATACTATTTTCTAGCAGGGTCCCGTTTGTTGTTAAAGATACTCTCCTTGACCCCTCGGGCTGTTTCACCTTCGTTAAGGGCTATTTTTCAGAGGCTCTCTACACTTTTGCCAGTGTGTATCTCCCCAATCGATCTCAACATTTGGCCCTCCGGTCTATCGCGGCCTCGCTCTCCACCTTCGGAGAGGGCCTTGTGATTCTGGGAGGGGATTTAAATGTTCCCCTTCACCCGGAGGCTGATACCTCCTCTGGCTCTAGCTGTGTCCCAGGTAACCAGCTGCGTTCGGTTCGCAAAATCCTAGCTGAGCAGCACCTGATTGACTGTTGGCGTTCTCTGTACCCGACTGCCCGGGACTTCACTTTCTATTCCTCACCTCACGCTTGCTACTCACGACTGGACTACATATTTCTCTCTCAGACTTACCTCGACTTGCTGCAGACGGCCGTGATCCTGCCGATGACCTGGACCGACCATTCTCCTGTTTCTATTATGCTCGACTCTCCGTTGTGTAGGGCTAGGGAGTGGACGTGGCGACTTAACGACTCTTTCTTACTGGACGAGGCTCTTGTTTCTCAGACGGAGACGGAACTGCAGCGGTATTTTCTGGATAATGCTACGCAGGGGGTGTCCCCTCTGGTGGTGTGGGAGGCTCACAAGTGCGTGCTGCGGGGTTTTTTCATACAACAGGGTGCGCGGAGGAAGAGGGCGCGCGCGCTGGAGATTGATCGGCTCACTGCGCGTATTCAGCATCTGGAATCCGTGCATAAAGACACCCTGGACGAGGGGACTCACACGGAACTGACCTCCTTAAGGGGTCAGTTGTCGGATATTCTTAACTCTAGGTTTCGCCGGGCTTCCCTGTATAGCCAGAGGTTTTTCAGCGAACACGGCAACAAATGTGGTAAGCTGTTGGCCAAGATGATTAACCCCCTTAAGCGCAACGCGCACGTTCATCGGGTTCGGACGCCTGCGGGGGATTTGTCCCCCTACCCCTCTAAGATTGTGGACGCGTTTCATGCCTACTATTCCTCCCTTTATGGCTTACCTCAGGCTTCGGATGATCGTGCCTGTCACGATAAGCGGGTCCGTATTGATCGTTATCTGGCGGCCCACGGTGTGCGCAAGCTTACCCGCGAACAGGCGGATTCCATCGAGGAGCCGTTCTCGGCCGCGGAGCTTTCCGCGGCTCTGAAGGCTACGCAGCGGGGTAAGTGTCCGGGCCCGGACGGTTTGCCCTTGGGGTACTACCATACCTTCTCGAAGCACCTTTTCCCTCACCTGCTTGCTGCCCTCAATGCCATACGTGAGGGACTTCAGTTCCCTTCCCAGTCGTTGGCGGCTACGATCACTGTTATTCCGAAGGAAGGCAAGGATCCTGGTTTGTGTCAGAGCTACCGGCCCATCTCGCTCCTCAATGCCGATTTAAAGCTTTTTGCCAAGATGTTGGCGCTGCGCTTGGCTCGCTTCCTCCCGCTGCTGATCCACCCCGATCAAGCAGGTTTTATCCCTCGACGTGAGGCGCGGGATAACACGATTAGGCTTCTCTCCGTGATCCACAAGGCACGGGTGGAGGCACGCCAAATTTTATTTCTGTCGACCGACGCGGAGAAGGCCTTCGATAGGGTGGACTGGGTGTTTTTGGAGGCTACCTTGGTGCATCTGGGTCTGGGTCCCTCTATGTTGGCTTGGATTAGGGCTCTCTATTCTTCGCCATCTGCTCGCATTCGGGTTAACGGGGCTCTCTCCCCCCCTATAGCGATACGGAACGGAACTAGGCAGGGGTGCCCCCTTTCCCCGATGCTCTTTGCGTTGTCTCTGGAGCCTTTCCTGGAGGCTGTCCGCTCTGACCCGAACATATTGGGGTTGCAGGAGGGTGGTAGGCATCACAAGGTTGCGGCGTACGCGGATGACCTCCTGTTTATCGTTGACCACCCCGGTGTTACGCTTCCGAATATTCTTGAGGCATTTCGCCTCTACGGCGAGCTGTCTAACCTCAAAATAAATTATTCGAAATCTGAGATTTTGAATATTACCCTGCCCCCTAGTTTGGCGGCTGCGCTCATGCCCAGCTTCCCCTTCAAGTGGTGCCCCGAGAAGCTGCAGTATTTGGGGATCTGGCTGACTGCTGACCCCGCTCGTCTTTACCATGCCAACTTTGCTCCTCTGCTCGCCGTCCTGTCGGGGGATCTGCGGCGGTGGATGCCGCTGTTCCTCTCCTGGATGGGCCGGGTGAATGTTGTTAAGATGAACCTTTTGCCCCGGGTGTTGTACCTGTTCCAAACGCTGCCCATCCGGATACCTCGGGAGTTTTTCCAGGTTCTTCGGTCCCTGGTGTCTAAGTTTGTCTGGGGTAATAAGAGCCCTCGACAGCGGTTCTCCCAGCTTACGAGACCTAAATCTGCGGGTGGTCTTGCCTTACCTGACTTTCAGGGGTACTACCGGGCTGCCCACTTGCTTCGCGTCTTGGAGTGGCACGCCTTGGGCCCTCTAGCTAAGCCGTGGGTCGACCTGGAGCTTGGTGAGTTGCGGGGCTGTGTGTATCATGCCTTGTGGGGCCCGAGCGGCAGCCACGGCGGCATTTCGCACCCTTTTATTCTGGCGACTCTGGCGGTTTGGAGGGGGTGGGACGGCGGGCCCGTCTCTCTACTGCTCCGTCGCCCTTGTTGCCCCTATGCGGGAACCCGGACTTTGCGCCGGGGCGCGGGGAGGGTCGATTGGATTTTCTTGGGGTTCCTGCCCCTGTTCAGGCTCGGGCGCTCCTGGGGGAGGGTGGGATTCTGCCCTTGGGTTCGTTGATAACGGGCCGCGTTCCTACGTGGTCGGAGCGCTTCACTTATCACCAAATTCGGCACTACCTTTCTGCCTTACCACGGGGGGATCTTCTTCACCGGCCCTTAACGGGCTTCGAGGTCTTGTGCACGAGGGCTCACCCACCGGAGAGGGCCATCTCCCTGCTCTACTCTTTTCTTTTGACTGCGACTTCCACGACACGACCGCCCTTCTGCGCGACCTGTGAGGCCGCCTGTGACACTCAACTCTCCGACAGGGACTGGGACAAGATTTTCATTTTTACCCATAAGAGCTCTAAAGCGACTAAGACGCAGGAGACTAATTATAAGCTGTTGACGAACTGGTACAGGACGCCGCAGAGGCTCCACCGAATGTTCCCGGGTACCTCTGATATGTGTTGGAGGTGCGGTGGGGACGTGGGCACGATGTTGCACATATGGTGGTCATGCCCTTTGTTACAGCCCTACTGGGAGGAGGTCCACCGGGTGATCTCGGAGCTCTCGGATTCCCCCCCTCCGTTCCGGCCGCTGCCCATGCTTCTGCACCACACTCCCCACTCGATCTCACATTACAAGCGGTCGGTGGTCCGACATCTCCTTGACGCTGCTAAAAGTCTCATCCCACTTCATTGGAAACAACCTCGCCGCGACTGGGTGGCGAAGGTGGAGGAGATCAGGCGGATTGAGGATCTCTCCGCCTCAACCCCGAAACTTAGGGAGGCTTATACGGCCACATGGTTCTACTGGTTGTCCTCTGTTGTGGGGCGGGATGCGTAGTTGCCCTGCTCTGCCCTTTTGATCTGTGTATTCCATTTTTGCCACTGGTCTTGTTTTTTTTTTTCTTTTTCGTTTTCATACCGCAAATTGCCGCCTGCTGTTGGTCGGCTTATATACTGGTTTTGTGTATGGATCTGTGTTTCTGTACATCATTGTCTCATGCCGGGGTGCCCTGTTTCCCCCGTCTCCCTTCCCTCCCTCTTTTTCCTTTCTGTATCCCTACCCCCTCCCTAATATATGTTTGGAAAATTGAATAAAGCTTGATTTTGAAAAAAAGAATAAGATAATGTGCGAGAAACGGCTCCTGAAATAAAGAGAGTCAAAGATAAGAATAATAACCCTCACGGAAATGGGGGTTAAATGTTTATCAGTTAATACCCAGGGGCTGAACTCGCCAACTAAAAGAAATAGGGTTTATGCCTGTCTACGAAAAGAAAAAATTGATGTTGCATTTTTCCAAGAAACCCACTGGAGGGATATTGATAAAATCAGATGGGGTGGTAGACTCTACCCACATACATTCCATGCCTCAATGTTAAATAAAAAAAAAGAGGAGTGGCAATTACAATTTCTAATAAGATACAGATTAAATTGAATTTTCTTGAACAAGATAAAGAAGGTCGTTACCTTATTTGGGTCGGCACACTAAACGATATAAAATATACTTTAGTTAATATCTATTTCCCTAACACAGAGCCTCTTTCACATCTCCAATTCATTCTGGATAGAGTAGACAAAGTGAAATCAGGGGCCCTTATAATGGCTGGAGATTATAATTGTTTCCTTGACGATAAAATGGATAAAGAAATAGGTAAAACTAAGTCTATTACCAAAAATCTAAAGAATAGAGCCAGATCTTTTTCTAAAATGATACAAAGAGCTAATCTGTATGATCTATGGAGAATCTACCACCCTACAACAAGAGATTATTCACATCTTTCAAGAGTTCATATCACCTTTTCCAGAATTGATATGGTTTTTGGAGACGATAAGACATTAAACCAATTAATACAAATCAATATGAGGGAGAATGTCTGGTCAGACCACAGTATTATCCAATTTGAACTAAAAGACAAGTGGGACTTACTCCCATTCACAACTTGACGTCTAGACGACTCCATTCTCTACTGTGAGGAAAATACAATAGCACAAACATCACAGGCTATTAGATGGTGCGCTTATAAAGCGGTTATAAGAGGACATTTCATTAAAATTAAAAAAAGATGAGATTGACCAACGAACAACCATTGAATGACCTATATATTACATACTACAACCTAGCTACAAAAGCTAAGCTTGACCTTACTCAAGAATATAAAAACCAGCTTCAACTTCTTAGAGAAAAAAATTATCAAAAAGAACTAGAAAAAACTAGTTACTCCATGCAAAAACTCAGAGTAAGATATTATTATAAGATGATGACTAATCAGCTAAAAAAAAGAGCCAATGATAAAATAACTAAAATTGTGTCAGATGACATCACACGAATGACCCCAGAGTCAGTGGCAGAAGGATTTAGGTTATATTATGAGAAACTATATAGCATTCCAACAACATCTAATGATAAAGCCATAGAGGACTACTTGAAAACTGCGAATCTCCCGGCGCTATCAGATGTTCAGAAAGAAACATTGTACAAACCAATAGAGAAAAAAGAACTGAGTAGTGTAATTGATAAACTCCAAAAATATAAAACCCCAGGTCCAGACGGTTTTACTAATCTTTTTTATAAAATTCTAAAAACAGATATAATAGATCATCTACTAGGAATGTTTGAGGAAATTACGGAAACAGGCTATTGCCCAAAAGAGATTCTGCAGGCAAATATTATTCCAATAATTTAAAAAAATAAGAACCCAGAGGACCCAAAAAGTTATCGTCCCATCTCGTTAATTAACGTTGATATCAAACTGTTCTCCGCGATATTAGCAGAAAGATTAAAACCCATGCTAAACACTTTGATCCATTCGGACCAGGTGGGTTTTGTTCCTGGTAGAGATTCTACCAACAATACCAGACGACTGATTGATGGACTTCATCATGCTGAAAAAATGGGATACCCCCTACTGACCCTGTCATTAGATGCCGAAAAGGCTTTTGACAGGGTCAGTTGGGGGATTTCTAAAAGCTACTCTTAGATCTTTTGGAATCACTGATTGGTTTTATGAAGCTATCAGTTCGCTCTATTCAAACCCAAGTGCACGGGTTGTCGGTCAAGGACTATGTTCTAGTTGGTTTAATTTAGAAAATGGTACTAGACAAGGGTGTCCTTTATCACCTATCCTCTATATTCTCACTATAGAATCCTTTGCTAATAAGATAAGAAATAATCAGAATATAACAGGCATTAATATCAATAATGAAGACTTTAAAATATCATTATATGCAGATGACGTGATTATCTCTTTATCCAATCCCACAACGTCAATGAAAAATTTTCTACAATATAGTATAGTCTCCAACTATAAACTAAATTTAACCCCTTAAGGACAATAGGGGTTTTTACTCGTAGTATATTGCGGGACAATGGCTCTTTTAACGTTTTTCAGTGTTATTGTTTAGCTGTGATTTTCTTCTTTCTCATTTCATGCTCCCACACATATTATATATTGTTTTTTCCAGGACAAACAGGGCTTTCTTTAGATACCATTCATTTTATCATATCATCTAATTTACTATAAAAAAAATAATAAAATATGGGGATTTTTTGTTAAAAAATTACCTTTTCTCACTTTTTAAACAGAAAACTTTTACTCATCTGCAAAAACTAATGAAAAAACCTGCTAAATAGATTCTACTATTTGTCCTGAGTTTAGAAATACCCAATGTTTTTATGTTTTTTTCTTCACGTTACTGGGCAATAAGTACAGGTAGCGTTTTGCTATTTCAAAACCTTTTTTTCCAAATCTGGTAATTCTTCCCCCCATGTGCCATTTCGGGTATCTTTGAAGCCAGCCAATGCAATTTACCCCATCAAGTCATATATTTTTAAAAACTAGACACCCCAAGGTATCTGAAATGCTGGTATTTTAACCCTTTCCATGCACTAATTTTACCACCACCCTTTGTGAAACTTTATGGTAGTAAATTTGTTTTTGTATTTTTTTCACACATGTTGTACTTCAGGTATAAATTTATCGCTCCTGGTATATGTCCATGTCAAACAACACCCCAATATGTGTTCAGTAACATCTCCTGAGCGCAGTGATAGCCCACATGCATGGGTTTGTTGGGTTATTTGGGAGGTAAAATGCCGCCTTTGTGAGGTGTGTATTTTTTTGCCATTTAGACATCTGCCCCATGTCCCATATTTGGGACATCTTTGAACCTGGCCAATTCAATTTACCCCATCAACTCATATATTTTTTAATACTAGACACCCTATGGGCATTTGTAATGCCAATATTTTAACTCTTTCCATGCTGGAATTTTTGTAAAGATAAAGAATTTTAGGACTTGCTTATTAAAAACTTTTTTTTTTTTTGGTGACAGTGGGGATTTTTACGTTACCATATTTTTTTTATAATTACCATAATTTTTTAAACATTTTTGACCAATTTTTTTTTTTTTTTTTATTTTTTTTTTATTACTCGTCACTCTCATTAGTGAGCTGGGCTCCATTGACCTTGCATGGTTGGATGCAGTACCTGCATTCAACCTGCAGGAGGAGCTCGAGAGTTCTCGAGAGGGTCTCGATAGACCCTCTGTGAACTCAGATCTATTGTTAATGCCATCCTGTGAATGACGGCAACGTCATTCACAGGATGGCACTTGTGGTTGCTCCTCGGAGCAATCACAAGGCGATCGGGGTAGGGGGGTAGTGTTGCTGACATGCCTCGATACTGAGGCATGTCAGCAACACAGTTTATGCTTAGGAAGCGATTCCGATCGCCAAGGGCTGCCCTCCCCGGATCCACGGTCAGCCTCACTTGTGAGGCTTCCGTGGATGCTGCAAAGCCGCCGATCGCGGCGATGCAGCTATTTAACGGCAGCCCGTACATGTACGGGCATTGTCGTTAACACGTTGCACGGCAACCCCGTACATGTACGGGGATTGTCGTTAAGGGGTTAAACAAATCTATAGTTCAAGTGAGAAATATCAATCGAAGGACCATAGAAAATTTAAGGAAAAGCTCCAAGAACTAATGCTAGATTGATGGGTGCTCGGATTAGAGACGGTGGCATGGGTTTTCCTCAAATAAAGCAACACTATGAAGCTAGCATAGTCTATCACATTGCTAAAACCTATCAAGAATCATCTAAACAAGAGGTCTGGTACAAAATAGAACAAAAAACCTGTGAAACTAGTAGCTTAAATAAATTTATCTGGTCTCTAAAAGACAGAGACATAATAACGTATATTAAAGATAAAATTATAGTCCTACAAAATATTATACCGGAGCCGCCGAGGGAGTGACTGATGCCGGCCACTTTCCGGTGGTGACCCCGTGGAGACTCCTCTGTATCCTTACTTGGCCGACTACGCCGGCCTGGCAGCGGGACTTGTTGCTACGTGCGGACTCTCGTTTATTTCTAGCCGCTGCGTACCTGTGGTTCGTGTGAGACTTTATTTTTCTTTCTTTTTCTTTATTTCTTTTTCCGCGTCGCTTTTATTTTTTCGCATCGTTTTGTTTTTATATTTTTTTTTTTTTTGTGCATTTGGGACTGGGTTCGAGTGCCTGCCCCCTGGGTGTGTTTGTGCTTCGGGGGTCGCTCTGCTACCCTGCGGCCGCCCCGGTGCTCGCCACGTGTCGCTCGGACCGACCGTGTTGCTCGCACGCGCTGGCCCTCGGGGCTCGCGCTGGTCTCGGGGTGCGCAGGACTCGACCCGCCCCTTGTTGTGTCACCCCGCCTGCGGCGCTCTGCCGCAATTTGCCCCACGCCGTCATGCACATGTCCCCCCCGGTGGGGTTGGCTTTGCCGCCTTGTGTGGCGGGTTCTCTCCCCCGTCTCCACTGGCGTTTGTGTCACACCCTGGGGAGCGATCTACTACTGTGTGTCGGGCTCCAGGCACGCCTGCTTTGGGACGCTCCCAGTATTGCCCACGGGCAGTCCTTCGCTCTGACGGCCCCATAGCCGTGGTGGCCGTTGACAGGCGCCTCCTGTGGTCTGTTGCTCTCACTACACTACACAACACATTTGTTTTTTTTTTTTTTTTTTCCGGCCGTGGAAATGTATGATTCCTCTGTTCTGGGGGGTTCTCCTCCGGGGTCCGCATGTGTCTTGCATAATTCAGTGTATTGCGTTGCCCAATATTTTGTTACTTGTTATTTCACTGTTCTGGTGCTGTCCGTTGTGTCTGTTTCGGGCGGGTGGCGGGGTGTTCTGTGGTTTAGCGGCACTTGGTTTACCAGTGGAGCCTTTGCCGCTCTCTTGAGTTCTTCGCCCGCTTCGTTCTCTGCCTCACGGGGCTTGGTGTCATTGCCCGTTCTCTGGGGACCCCGCTCGCCTCCCTAAGGGGGTAGGGGTCTACCCGGTACTTGACACATTACCCCACACACTACATATCCCACAAATATTACATACCTCCCCCCCTCCCATTCCTGTTCTCCTCCTCGCCGTCCTTTCCGCCCACCCCCCTTTTCTCTCTACCCCCCACGGTACTGAGACACCGCTTCGCATACCGACTGTCATGGCTTTCCGTCCAGCCCCGCTGACCATTTATTCTGTTAACCCACAGGGTCTCAATATACCCGAAAAACGGTCCAGGGCTCTGAGAGAGTTTACGGCACATGATGCCTCCGTGGTACTGCTTCAGGAGACCCACTTCAAAGGGGGGCAAGCCCCTAGCCTAAAGAATTCCCATTACCCTCTGGGATATTTTAGTAACAATCCGGAGTCCAAGACTAAGGGGACGGCTATACTATTTTCTAACAGGGTCCCGTTCGTTGTTAAGGATACTCTCCTTGATCCCTCGGGCCGTTTCACCTTCGTTAAGGGCTACATAGCGGAGGTTCTCTACACCTTTGCTAGTGTGTATCTTCCTAATAGAGCTCAGCACGTGGCCCTCCGCTCTATCGTGGCCTCGCTCTCCACTTTTGGGGAGGGCCTTGTGATTCTGGGGGGGGATTTAAATGTCCCTCTTCGCCCGGAGGTCGATACTTCCTCGGGCTCCAGTTGTGTCCCGGCTAACCAGTTGCGCTCGGTTCGCAAAATCCTGACTGAGCAGCGCCTGATTGACTGCTGGCGTTCTCTGTACCCGACTGCCCGGGACTTCACTTTCTATTCTTCCCCTCATGCTTGCTATTCCCGACTGGACTACCCGACGGTGGTCCGACATCTCCTTGACGCTGCTAAAAGCCTTATACCCTTACACTGGAAACAGCCTCGCCCCCCCTCTCACCGGGACTGGGTGGCAAGGGTGGAGGAGATCAGGAGGGTTGAGGATCTCTCCGCCTCGACCCCGAAACTTAGAGAGGCCTATACGGCCACGTGGTTTTACTGGTTGTCCTCGGTTGTTGGGCACGGTGTGTAGTTGCCTAGTTTCGCCCGGTGTTGCCTGGCTACTCGACGGGCTGCTGCTAGTGGCCGCTCGGTTGTCGGGTCTGCCGCGGGCTGTCCGGACTTTTTGATTTGTGTTCTCCATTGTTCCCGAGATGGGTATTTGTAACGCTGCTTGCGTTCTGGTGTACGCCACTGACTGTACTTGAGTTATGTACCTTGCTTTGTGTTTTTGTGTTCCACTGTCTCATGCCGTGGTTTCCTGATTCCCCCATATTCCTCCCCCCCTTTTTTCCCTTCTGTATCCCTGCCCTGCATCCCTCCTTTATGTTTTTGAAAATTTCAATAAAAATCTGATTTTGAAAAAAAAAAAAATATTATACCGGAATGGCTAAAAATCAAAAAGCGATTGGGTATTAAGGATAGACTAATCGATTCTTTAAGTTTCATGATACTTGAAGAAGTGATCGAAGACATCTCTCTGACACACTGGTCACAGGCCGGTGTTAGATTAATTACAGATACCATGTTATACGGTAAAATGTCTCCTTTTCCTACTCTAATAAACAAATTTGGGCCAACAAATATAACTATTTTTAACTACTTAAGAGTTAAGAACTGTATAAACAAACATGTGGCTGGTTCACAGGATATTATATTTCAGAAATTAGCCCAAATTTTTAGTTTTAATCCTCCAATAAAACTTGATTCTAAATGTCTAGATTTAATAAAGATAAAAGAAGGGAATAAGGCTATTGAAAAAGTGATAACAGGATGGGAAAAGGAATTACACACTGTAATCCCGCTTGAAGATTGGTTAAAGGAGATTAGAAGATTACCCCCTAGAGTACACGACCTTTCCCTTTTGGAGACCCAATTTAAAGTTTTAAATAAATGGTATTTGGTACCAACTAGATTGGCAAAAATGTCCCCAGATAACTCTAATTTATGTTGGCGCTGCCACCAGTCAATAGGGTCCTATCTACATATTTGGTGGTCTTGTCCTATGGTTAATAAGTTCTGGAAAGAAATTTTGCGCTATCTGAAATGTATAGACAATATCAATATACCAGACTCTCCTCCTTCCCTATTATTCCATCTAGGCTGGCCCTTTATGAATGAGATACAGTTAAATCTAACTATTCATATGTGCTTAGCAGCCAAAAAACTTATAGCTAGGGAATGGAAACAAGATAATCAATTCAGTATGTCTCAGTTGATAACAGAATTAAAATTTCAGGTTACAATGGAGAAGGAGGTTTCTCGGATTCTGTATACCTCACTCAAGAAAACTCGAACATGGGAAGAGTGTCTCCAAATAATAAATAAGATAAAGTTAGACAGTTAAAGCCTCTTTATATAGACTTACCTCTTTATCTTTTCTTCATGATCTTTTCATCTACCTGATTGTCCTTTTATTTTTTTTTTATTTTTTTTATCGTATTTTTAGGTCCTGTTGTATAGTTTACTCGATAAGAACAAAGGCAAACAATAGGACAACTGTTTCATTACTCTAACGTACATATCGAGTTATTGTCTTATTATATTTTTGTTTGTATGTTGTATGTAAAATTGTATTTTTGTATTTATGGTCTATGTAAATTTTTGTTTTTTATATCTTTTCTATATATAAGAAAATAAAGATTATTTAAAAAAAAAAAATCAAAAAAAATCCTGGCTCCTAACTTTTGCAGCTGGCGCCTAAATTCACAACAAATTTGTCAAGCCCTGCTCTATGGCCTTTCTTCAACTGCGGATTTCCATTGCTTATGTTGTGCTATGTGGTAGTATCAGATGCGAACTGCATTATATTGGCTTCCTCATGCCTGCCTTGTATTATACAATCGCTGTTTATGTATCTCATATCTCACCGCTCCACGATTGTCACAGTGTGAGCTATGTCTTTTTTTCAATACTTGCCATACGGTTGTTTACTTTTCCTGAAATCCAAATTGATGTATCTACCAGCCATGTTATGTCTCTGGTTACTGCTGCTCTGGAAATCTTGTTTTGTCTTCCTGATATAAAATAAAATAAAAAAAGAACATAGAGTGGAAATTTGGTCCTGATACCTTTGCTTGAGGGTTCATATATAAAACCGTTGTGTTATCTAATAAAGGAACAGTTGACCCGGTCGAAAGCCTTTTCAGTGTCTAATTGCTAAAAAGGCAGCCAGGAGTTTTGTGGAGTGTAACTTGTGAATAAGATTCAGGATCCTATGGGTATTGTCCTCACCTCTCCTGCCTGTAACAAACCCTGTTTGGTCCGGATGTACCAATTCTCCTATTACTCCCTTAAATCGCGCGTCCTTTAAAAAAATAACAAAGTTGGAAAAGTTCGCTAGAGGGTCTCCAGACCCTCTGAGAACTCTGGCTCCACTTGCAGGTTGAATACAGGTACTGCATTCAACCATACAAGTCAATAGAGCCCAGCTTTCTAACCACAATGTGATTAGTAAAATATTTAAAAAATATATAAAATAAATAAATGGTAACAGTTAAAAATAATTATGCATCAGAGGAACCATTCAGTTCCAGCAAAATGTAAAAAAAAAGTCCAAAAAGAATAAAATAAATAAAATAAGTTTATTATGAGCAAGTGCAAAAATTAGCGCTGTATCTTCCCAAAAATCTTGACATGAAAAGAGTTCAAGTAAAAGCATTTCAAATACACAAGGGGTATCTAATTTGCAAAAAAAAATGAATGGTGTGATGGGGTAAATTGGAGTGGCCGGATTCATAGTTAGGGCATAGGCACAGACTGACCAAAATAGGGGGGTAAAGCGCCAAAACACCAGATAAACCCATGCATGTGGGGTATCACTGTACTCGGGAGATTTTGCTAAACGCATATTGGGGTGTTGTTTGACAGTGACATATACCTGGAGCTATAAATTTATACCTGAAGTACAATTTGTGTGAAAAAAATCTCATGCATGGAAAGGGTTAAAATAGTAGCATTTGAAATACCTTGGGGTGTCTAGTTTTCAAAAACATATGGTTTGAGGGGGTAAATTGCTTTAGCTGGCTTCAAAGATGGCCCTATTAGGGTTAGTAGGACCAGATGTAAAAGTTCCAAGTTAAAAATGTGCACTTCCTAAATGTGGCATTTTACCTCACAAACAACCCGAAAAACCCATGCATGTGGGGTATCACTGTACTCGGGAGATGTTGCTGAACACATATTGGGGTCTTGTTTGAAGATGATGTACACCAGAAGCTGTAAACCCATACCTGAAGCACATCTTTGTGATAAAAAACACTAGGGCTGCAACTAACGATTATTTTCATAATCGATTAGTTGGCCGATTATGATGTCGATTAATCGATTAATCGGATAAAAAAAAGGATGTAAATTTTTCATTTATTTAACCCCTTCGCGACCTTTGCCGGTTCAGGACCGTCATGACAAGAAGGTCACTAAATGACCTTTGACGGTCCTGAACCGTCAAAAAGTTAAATAAGCTTAGAAAGTGATCAAGGATCACTTTCTTCGCTTAAACGGCCTTGCTGCAATGCCTCGATGTCGAGGCATTCAGCAAGGCCGAGACCGGCATCGGGGGCCATGTCTGGCCCCTCCCCGGGGCGTCAACAGCCGCCATACATTGTATGGCGGCGGACGCCCGTTTTAAAAGCGTTTAGGAGGCGATCAACGATCGCCTCCTAAACTTAAATGGTGTCGCTGGAATGCCTCGATCAGGAGGCATCCAGCGACACCAAACACTTACCTTTAGGTGGGCTGTGACCGCTCCGGAGAGCGGTCACAGCCGCAGCTGCCGGTGATCTTCGCCATCAAGTAAGATGGCCGCCGCTCTGTAAAAAAAACAAACAAGAAAAAGTTTGCTAGATGGTCTCCAGACCCTCTAGAGAACTGGCTCCACTTGCTGGTTGAATACAGGTACTGCATTCAACCATGCAAGTCAATGGAGCCCAGCTTTCTAATCACTATGTGATTAGTAAAATATTCAAAAAAAAATTTAAAAAAAAAAAAATGGAAAAAAAAAAAAAATGTGCTAACATTTAAAAATAATTATGCAGTGATGTCACTAGATGAACCATCCAGTACCAGCAAAATGTGTAAAAAAAAATATAAAAAAAAGTATTAAAAAAATAAAAAAAATAAAAAAATAAAGTTTATTATTTTGAGCAAGTGCTAACATTTCTCAAAAATCTCAAAGAGTTAAAATAAAAGCACTTCAAATACCCAAGGGGTGTCTAATATATAAAAAAATGGCTGATGGGGTAAATTGGAGTGGCCTAGCTCACAGATAGGGCATAGGTACAGACTGACCAAAAGCGCACTTCCCAAATGTGGCATTTTAAATCTGAAACAACCTGACAAACCCATGCATGTCGGGTATCACTGCACTCAGGAGATGTTCCTGAACACATATTGGGGGGTTGTTTGACAGTGACATATACCAGAACCTGTATATCTATAACTAAAGTACAATTTGTGTGAAAAAATTACTATTACAAAGTTTGACAAAGTGTAGTTCTATAATTGGTGCATGGAAAGGGTTAAAATAACAGCATTCGGAATACCCTGGGGTGTCTAGTTTTCCAAAATATATGGTTTGAATGGGTTAAATTGAGTTAACCGGCTTCAAAGATATTCCAAAGAGGAGATGGAGGCAGAATGACGAATGACCAAATGACCACCTGAATTACGCATGCCCCAAAAGTAGCCTTTTACCAGCCAAACAATCTGACAAACCCATGCATGTGGGGTATCGCTGTACTCATTAGATGTTCCTGAACACACATTGGGGTGTTGTTTGATAGTGACATATACCAGAACCTGTATATCTATAACTAAAGTACAATTTGTGTGGAAAAAAAAATAAAAAAAATTACTATTACAAAGTTTGACAAAGTGTAGTTGTATAATTGGTGCATGGAAAGGGTTAAAATAACAGCATTTGGAATACCCTGGGGTGTCTAGTTTTAAAAAATATATGGTTTGAATGGGTTAAATTGAGTTAACCGGCTTCAAAGATGTTCCAAAGAGGAGATGTAGGCAGACTGACCAGATTTGTTAAAAAAGATTTGGAAATCATAAAACGCTGCTTGTACTTATTGCCCTATAACGTACAAAAAACAGCAAAAAAACATAAAAACATTGGGTATCTCTAAACTCAGGACAAGTAGTAGAATCTATTTAGCTAGTTTTTTTACTTGCTTTTTTAGGTGAGTAAAAGATTTTTCAAATAAAAGTCATAAAATGTCTTTTTTTTCAATTTTTCACCATGTTTTTTTTATTTTTTTTATAGTAAATAAGATGATACGATCAAAATAATGGTATCTGAAGAAAGCCCATCTTGTCCTGAAAAAAACAATATATAACTTATGTGGGTACACTAAATGGGTGAGGAGAAAATTACACCTGAACACAAGCACCACAAAAGTGTCAAAACAGCCTCGGTCCCACAGGGTAGAAAACGAAAAATGAGCCCGGTCCTTAAGGGGTTAAAATAATTTAATAAACAAATGATGTTAAATACAAACAGCAGAATAAAAAAAACTTTGATAAAATGCATTTCTTGTCTTTATTTCCCAACCAGCCCCCCCCAATTTATGCACATTTGAGCCCAGGCTTGCCATGCTGCCTCCCAGACATGCCACGCTGCCTCCCATATATACCACTCCACGCTGCCTCCCACATATGCCACTCCACGCTGCCTCCCACATATGCCACTCCACGCTGCCTCCCACATATGCCACTCCACGCTGCCTCCCACATATGCCACTCCACGCTGCCTCCCACATATACCATTCCACGCTCCCTCCCACATATACCACTCTGCCTCCCACATATACCACTCCACGCTGCCTCCCACATATACCATTCCACGCTGCCTCCCGCATATACCACTCCACGCTGCCTCCCACATATACCACGCTGCCTCCCACATATACCACGCTGCCTCCCACATATACCATTCCACGTTGCCTCCCACATATACCACTCCACGCTGCCTCCCACATATACCACGCTGCCTCCCACATGTACCACTCCACGCGGCCTCCCACATATACCATTCCACGCTGCCTCCCACATATACCACTCCACGCTGCCTCCCACATATACCACTCCACGCTGCCACCCACATATACCACTCCACGCTGCCACCCACATATACCATTCCACGCTGCCACCCACATATACCACTCCACGCTGCCACCCACATATACCACTCCACGCTGCCTCCCACATATGCCACCCACATATACCACTCCACGCTGCCTCCCACATATACCACACTGCCTCCCACATATACCATGCTGCCTCCCACATATGCCACGCTGCCTCCCACATATACCACTCCACACTGCCTCCCACATATACCACGCTGCCTCCCACATATACCACTCCACGCTGCCTCCCACATATGCCACCCACATATACCACTCCACGCTGCCTCCCACATATACCACACTGCCTCCCACATATACCACACTGCCTCCCACATATACCACGCTGCCTCCCACATATGCCACGCTGCCTCCCACATATACCACTCCACGCTGCCTCCCACATATACTACTCCACGCTGCCTCCCACATATACCACGCTGCCTCCCACATATACCACTCCACGCTGCCTCCCACATATACCACACTGCCTCCCACATATACCACGCTGCCTCCCACATATGCCACGCTGCCTCCCACATATACCACTCCACGCTGCCACCCACATATACCACTCCACGCTGCCACCCACATATACCACGCTGCCTCCCACATATACCACTCCACGCTGCCTCCCACATATGCCACTCCACCCCCACATATGCCACTGTGCCTGATACGCCTTATACCCCCTGATACACCACTCCATCCTCCCCAGACATGCCACACTGCCTCCCAGACATGCCACGCTGCCCTCCCCACATATGCCACTCCACTCTACCCCCAAATATGCCACTGTGGCCCCAGATATGCCTTATACACCCTGATACACCACTCCGTCCTCCCCAGGCATGCCACACTGCCCTCCCCACATATGCCTTATATAATGTATATGCCTTATACCCCCAGATATGTCACTCCGTCCTCCCCAGATATCTCATAGTCCCCTCATAGAGTCACAGACCCGTTCGCATCACACTGACACCATACTTTTATAAATAAGTACTGGGTTAATCTTCACTACCCCCAGGATTTAGATTCCCCTTAGTCTGCCCCCCCCTTTATCTCTAACTGCACCTTAAGTTAACTTTATTAAATAAATCAAATTAACCCTCAGTCCTCATCATTAAATTAACCCTAAACACCCCATTAACCATAACTACCCCTTAATTAACTCTAAATACCCAATAAAAACAACTACCCTAAATTAACCCTAAACACCCCATTAACCATAACTGCCCCTAAATTAACCCTAAACACCCCATTAACCACAGCATCCCCTAAATTAACCCTAAAGACCCTGTCAACCACAACAGCCCCTAAATTAACCCTAAACACACCATTAACCACAACTGTCTCAAATTAACCCCAAACACCCCATTAACCACAGCTGCTCCTAAATTAACCCTAACCACCCCATTAACCATAGCTGCCCCTAAATTAACCCTAAACACCCTATTAACCATAACTGCCCCTAAACACCCCATTAACCATACTGCCCCTAAACACCCCATTAACCATAGCTGCCCCTAAACACCCCATTAACCATAGCTGCCCCTAAATTAACCCTAAACACCCCATTAACCATAACTGCCCCTAAATTAACCCCCACCTCCCCTAACTTTCAGCAGCCCAAATATTAATTTTATACTTACAGTTAGATGATTGTCACAGCCATGTGGTTCTGGCCTTCTGGGAGAAGGAAGGGGCAGGGTCAGTTGTCACAGTGATTACAGGGAGGGACTGGTAAGTAGGAGCTGCTGCTGTGAGTCAGACTAAACGGATTATATAATGAGGGGTATTTTTCAGAGCGTTTGCTCTGAAAAAACCCTCATTTTATAATCGATAATAATCGATTCAACTAATCGATAATGAAATTCGTTGGCAACGAATTTCATTATCGATTATTATCGCTTTTATCGATTAGTTGTTGCAGCCCTAAAAAACACAAAATAAATTACTACCACAATGTTTGACAAAGGGTGGTAGTATAATTAGTGCATGGAAAGGGTTAAAATACCAGCATTTGAAATACCCTGGGCCAGCTTCAAAGATACCCGAAATATCACAAGGGGAAGAATGACCAGATTCGGAAAAAATGGTTTTGAAATAGCAAAACTGTACTTGTACTTATTGCCCAATAACTTGCAGAAAAAAGCATAAAAAAAACATAAAAACATTGGTTATTTCTAAACTCAGGACAAATAGTAGAATCTTTTTTTCGTTAGCTTTTTTAGATGAGTGAGAAAACGTTTTTTTTTTAATTTTTCATCATGTTTTATTATTTGTTTTTATAGGAAATTAGATAATATGATCAACAATGGTATCTGAAGAAAGCCCGTTTTGTCCTGAAAAAAACAATATATAACCTGTGTGGGTACATCAAATGGATGAGGAGAAAATTACATCTAAACATGAACATTTGGGTTATTGTTGCCTCGTTAGTCTGAGGATGATATGCTGAAGAGAAGGCAAGGTTGATCCCGACGGCTCTGGTGAACTCTTGCCAAAAGCGTGCCACAAACTGTGTTCCTCGATTTTACACAATCTTCGTGGGTAACCCATGTAATGAAGACCTCGGACAAGACTGCAGCGTTTGGGAGTTTCTTCATAGGTACCATGTGTGCCATCTTTGAAAAGCGATCCACAATCATTAGGATCACGGTATGACCCTTAGAATTGGATTAATCAACAATAAAGTCCATCGCTAAATGAGTCCAAGGAGCAGAGGAGCAAGGAAGAGGTTGGAGCAGACCGGCAGGTGGTCTTCTGGATGCTTTGTTAGCAGCACAGGCCATGCATGCCTTAACGTATTCCATGGTGTTTTTACTTCAATCTGGCCACCAGAAGGTTTGGGAGACAAGCTACTTAGTACGTGCTGCTCCAGTATGTCCTGCCATTTTAGAACAGTGAGACGATCTTAAAACCTCCTTTCTTAGCTCAATAGGTACTTATAGCTTGCCTAAAGGTAAGGCCGAAGGAGCTCCATTCTGCATGCCGGAGAGTCGATCAATCAAGGGCATCAGGCAACATAGTTGTACCGGTGCTACGAGTTTGCCTGATGGGATGATTGATTTCTGGAGCATGTCTCTCCTCCTCCTCCTCCTCCTCCTCCTCGGGCACAGTAAACACGTGTGAGAGAGCATCCGCCTTGACGTTCTTGGTACCTGGTCTGTAGGCGAGAAGGAATGGAAACCAGGACAGAAAAAGCACCCATCTGGCTTGACGAGGATTGAGGCATTTAGCGTAACCGATACGTTGTAGAGCCAGATCGGTATGCTATAACTGTCACACACCTGTACCCAAAAACTCGATCAGCCGCAACTTCACCTTGAGATGCCGAATGGGGAAGACATCCAGGTCAGGAGAGACTCTTAGCAGCGAGCAGGCAGGGTATAAGCCAGGGGTGTCCAAGTTTTTTCTGCAGTGGGCCACTTCATCATCAGAATTGTATACGTGCGCGGGCCGCACTCATTTTTCACTGAGAGAAAATATGGCCTTTGATAAGAAATGCAGATTAAAATAAAGTAAATGACACAAAACCTTTCCTTTTCCTCCCACTGTTTTCTGGGATTTCTGGGCCTACAAATTCAGGATTCTGGATAAGTAAAAATAAAATAGTTCTATTTATTTTAGGGATGCACTAAAATGAAAATTCTGGACCAAAACCGAAATTTCAGGGTTCACTTAGCCAAAACTGAAAGTGACCCCCCCACACACACACACTTTTAATAAAAGTAAGTTACACACCAAAATTGTACAAAAAAATTATATATTATGATTGTTAACAGCAATCTCAGGCATACCCAGATTCCAGCATGCACTGGTTGGCTGGGCATTGTATTTTTTGT
Organism: Spea bombifrons; assembly: GCF_027358695.1. NCBI lineage: Eukaryota > Metazoa > Chordata > Amphibia > Anura > Pelobatidae > Spea > Spea bombifrons. The sequence continues at coordinate 6,987,766 of NC_071099.1, forward strand.
CCAATTTTAGTGTGTAACCACACTTTTATTAAAAATAACACACCACAATTGGACAAAAAAAATCAACAATATGACTTGGCATGATAGGAGTGTGATTGCTAACAGCAAACACACTCTTTTTTGTACCCAGGCAACCAGTAAATGCTGGAACCTAGGCATGATGGGATTGTGATTGCTGTTAGCAGATTGCTGTTAGCTGTTAGAAATCACACTCCTATCATCCCAAGTCAGCCAATACGTGCTGGTACAGGGTGGCTGCAAGTGCAGACCCCATACTGCTGGCAGCATCAATACAAAAGGGGGACAGCTAGCCAGGTTTCAGCATGTACTGGCTGACTTGGCATGATAGGAGTGTGATTGCTAACAGCAATCACAGTCCCATCATGCCTAGGTTCCACCACTTACACATCCATGCTATCACACACACACAAATTCATTAATTCACATATTCATTCCCTCAATCAGACATACTCATTCACACAACCTCCCCCACCCCCTTACCTGCTCTACAGCTCTCAATGCCGCTCACAGACTTCAGCAGGGGGCGTGGCCTCCCTTGTTCTCCTCACAGAGGAAGCAGGACTGGAGCAGAGTATAGACCCTCCCACAAGTAAGCAGCAGGGCTTTGTGATCCTGGCTGCTGATCTCACGCGAGCCGCACCTCAAGGTTCCGTGGGCCGCATTTGGCCCGCGGGCCGCATGTTGGACGCCCCTGGTATAGGCAATATATATATATATAAATATCTTTGAGGAAATAATGGCAGTAGCGTAGACAGTAGAGGTAGAGCAGGGTCTGCTAAATGGAGTGTTGAAAGCAAGCCGTGTCGGTACATGGAGGAGGTAGTCACACAATTCAGGATACGGTACACAGGTGGTAAGCCAAGCTAGGATTTGGTACACGGAGAGGGTAGTAAGCCAAGCCAGGATTCGGTAGACGGAGAGGGTAGTAACACAAGCCAGGAGTCAGTACACGGTATAAAAATAAAGGAAATAACAGCAACTGAATTCGAAGACCACACAAGGGTAATAGCAAGCAGGGCTGCAGGACCACACAAACCGCCCCCCCCCGATCAGGACTCAGGAGCGACCAAGCAGGAACGCTCCTGTCGGTTCTCAGGATGGACGCGCCCCCTCCCGTGAGTCAAGACGTACGGCGTGGAGCAGAGACTGGTGGTCTGCTGCTTTGCCGCAAGCAGGAGAGATGGCGTCCAGGCGAAACTTCTCCGGAAAGGTAAGTTGTGACATACCCCCCTTTGAGGGCCGGCCGAAGGCCGAAATGTCCCAGGTTTGGTAGGATATTTTGCATGAAAGTTCTTTAGCAGAATTGGGGCATTCAAATCCTTACTAGATACCCAGGATTTCTCTTCTGGACCATAACCTTTCCAATGGACAAGGTACTGTAAGGAATTCTGAACTCTCCTGGAATCTATGATGGACTGAACTTCAAATCCAAGGTGGGAATCAATACTTACAGGTTTAGGTTGAGGACTTCTTCTTGTGAATCTGTTACAGGTAAGAGGTTTGAGTAAAGATACATGAAACACTCTAGGTATGCAATATAATTTGTTTTGTGTATGTTGTTATAATCCTTATTGGCTTTGATCAGAAAACCTCTGGTTTGTCTGACACCAGGCCTAAGCCATAAAATGTACTTAGAAGATAAGGATCACCAGAGCTGAATGTGGGGGGGTCATAAAGTATATTGGGACATGTCCTCTGAATGAGCCCAAAGTGAGAGCATAACCACATAAAATGAAATATTGAGATCTTGATCTAGATATTGAGATATGAATGTATATTTAGATTGCCCAGGTTGTAGCATTTTGTTGGGTACCAAACATGCCCAGCTGGTGTGTTTCTCCCCTGAGAGATGAGAATGGCTACTTTCCAAAATAGATAAACCTAGTGTCACGTTCTACCCAGGCTGCGGATTTGGCAGGGTTTAGCGCTGGGACCCACCGTCATTGGAGTACTTTGGCGTAGTGGTGGGCTAAGCATACTATGGCCATAAGATGTGACGGAATCTCCAATTGTTATCTTGTAGTCCTAGGCTAGTGCCTGTATTTATGTGTGTCAGTCTGGTATGTAACCTGTGGGGTGTCCTGTCCTGTCTTGTATCCCCGGTAGAGGGGTGTCCTGTCTTGAATCCTCGTTAGAGGGGTGTCCTGTCCTGTTCATGTCAGATCTTGAGTATTCCTTGTCTTGTTCACTGTTGTGCCCTGTATTATGTATATCTTGTCTGGTTATGTTTCTTGCTTGCTCTCCCTGTCCCTTGCTTGTTCTGTTTCTGCTATATACTCTGCTTGGCTTCGGTACTCCCAGCCTGCATCATCCTTCACATGATTCCAGAGCAATGTCTCATGCCTGCTCCGGGGTGCCTCCAGGATATCTCCAAGTTCTGTCATCATCTGCTGCTATGTCAGGGCGCTGGTATGTGGCTGCACAACCGTAGATGCCCACCGGGACAGTGCTGTCGCCCTGCACCAGGCCCTGTCCAACTCCGCTACTGCACCGTAACTCCTGAACACAACCTTTGGGTGCTCTGGGTCTTTACAGTCGTCGGTATGGACCCGTTTCCTGACACCTAGTGTATTTGGTGTCTAAAGATTCACAAAGATATGAGGAATATTATAATGGTATATTGTAAATTACTAGTTTTGGGAAGACTACTGCATTCTCAGGTAGAAGTCTGCACTGGGCTCTTGACAGGTATGATGGAGTGGACCATAAACTGTCAAGGCCAAACCCCTCTGACCCACCTAAGGGGGCTGGTCATTTAGGAACAACCAGGGTTCAATATAAGAAGATTTTAGATCTTGAGATAGTTCTTTCTTTTAACAACTGCATGGAGAACCTTTACCATCTGAATCTCCCACAAGGCTTATATACCATATTTGCTCGAGCAAATGCTCTGAAAAATAGCTCTCGTCTTATAATCGCGGTCGTTTTATAATCAGACCTTAAACAGAGGCCTAAAAGACTAAGATCCAGATCCCCCGCAGCGCTGCAGGGGACCTGGATTCTCCTGGTAACCTCAGCTGCTGCTGGCACTTCCACCGGGTATCTGTCATCGGTGGATCTGGTAGACTTACCTCTTTAATTTGGAGGAGACGGGGCCTAGCGGGGGTCACACAGCGTCATTGCGTAATCCCATGGGAGCTGCAGTAAGCGCCTGCTGAGGCATCGCAGTGAGTGAAGTGCCTTAGTTGCTTGAGTGCGTGTCTTCGTTTGAAAGTGTGTCTGAGTGGGTATATTAGTGTCTGGGTATGTAAGTGGGTATATTAGTGTCTGGGTATGGAAGTGTCCCCCTATATGCCACTCTGTCCCATGATATGCATTTCTGGGAGCAAAGTGGCAAACCTGGGGACTGATGTACATAACGGGGGAGGGCAGGTTGGCAAATAAAAGGAAATAAAAACAAAAAATATTTAAAACATTTTATTTTTTATTTACATTTTTATTAATTTTACATAAATTTTGTTACATAAAAGAGAAGAGTTAAACAAAACTCTAGGACAAAACATAACATTAAAACTCAAATCCAGATGTGTCAGAAGAAGGGTAACCAAAAACCTATCATAGCCTTAGTTTTCAATAACTATTATTTTTTCCCATTTTGTAGGCTTAATTAAGCTATAACCACTTGATTGTGTTATACCCAGTTCCACTTTACAATGATATGTGTTTAATCTTATCTCTTCCCACTGGGCCTTTTTTTCCAATATTTTGCTATTAACAGTTTAGTAGATAGAAGAATATGAATTATCATTGTTCTGTCTAGTTTTGGAATTTTTGGCCAGTCCAAATGTAGTAGAGCACAATCCGGGGTAAAAGGTAACTTGACCCCAGTCAAAATCTCAATATGGCCAAAGACCTTTCTCCAAAGATCCTTTATATAAGTACATGACCACCAGATAGGTAAGAAACTGCCATTATCATTTCCACACCGCCAGCAATTGGCCTCAATATGTCCATACATTTTTGTTAGTTTTATTGGGACAAGATACCATCTATTACAAACTTTATAAAAATTTTCTCTAATGTTTAAACAATGTATAGCGCTTTAAACCGATCGTATTGAGGCTGTCCAGTTATCCCAAGAGATAGTCCTGTTTAGTTCCTTTTCCCAAATCTTAATAGCCCCCACAGGTGTATGTTTATGATTAATTCTTATAAGAGTTAAGCATCTAGTGATCACTCCCTTGGTACTATTCAGATGATATGTAGAGTTAAGTTGTGACCATTATTCAGTAGTTAATATTTCGATAAGAACCATTTGATTCTTAAATAAGAGAATAGCTCTTTAGGGGAGCGAATATTCCTCCCGTATCTGGGGAAAGGATTTAAGTTCCATGTCCAAGTAAAGATCATGTATAGTTTGAATGCTACCTGTTTCCAGGTTTTTAAATTAATTTTTTCTATACTAAATTCAATTACATCCAATGGAAGAAAATCCCCTAGTCCAGGGGTGTCCAAATTTTTTCTGCAGTGGGCCACTTCATCAGAATTGTATCCGTGCGAGGGCCGCACTCATTTTTCACTGAGAGAAAATATGGCCTTTAATAAAATATGCAGATTAAAATAAAGTAAATGACACAAAACCTTTACTTTTCCTCTCACTGATTTCTGGGATTTCTGGGCCTACAAATTCAGGATTCTGGATAAGTAAAAATAAAATAGTTCTATTTATTTTAGGGATGCACTAAAATGAAAATTCTGGACCAAAACCGAAAATTAAGGGTTCACTTAGCCGAAAATGAAAGTGACCCCCCCACACACTTTTAATAAAAGTAAGTTACACACCAAAATTGTACGAAAAAATTATATATTGTGATTGTTAACAGCAATCTCAGGCATACCCAGATTCCAGCATGTACTGGTTGGCTGGGCATTATATTTTTTGTCCAATTTTAGTGTGTAACCACACTTTTATTAAAAGTAACACACCACAATTGGACAAAAAAAATCAACAATATGACTTGGCATGATAGGAGTGTGATTGCTAACAGCAAACACACTCTTTTATACCCAGGCAACCAGTGAGTGCTGGAAACTTGGCATGATGGGACTGTGATTGCTGTTAGCAGACACACTCCTATCATCCCAAATCAGCCAGTATATGCTGGTACAGGGTGACTGTAAGTGCAGACCCCTTACTGCTGGCAGCATCAATACACAAGGGGGGCAGCTAGCCAGGTTTCAGCATGTACTGGCTGACTTGGCATGATAGGAGTGTGATTACTAACAGCAAACACACTCTTTTTATACCCAGGCAACCAGTGAATGCTGGAACCTAGGCATGATGGGACTGTGATTGCTGTTAGCAGATTGCTGTTAGCAATCACACTCCTATCATCCCAAGTCAGCCAATACATGCTGGTACAGGGTGGCTGTAAGTGCAGACCCCATACTGCTGGCAGCATCAATACACAAGGGGGCAGCTAGCCAGGTTTCAGCATGTACTGGCTGACTTGGCATGATAGGAGTGTGATTGCTAACAGCAATCACAGTCCCATTATGCCTAGGTTCCAGCACTTACACATCCATGCTATCACACACACGCAAATTCATTCATTCACAGATTCATTCCCTTAATCTGACATACTCATTCACACAACCTCCCCCACCCCCTTACCTGCTCTACAGCTCTCGATGCCGATCACAGACTTCAGCAGGGGGCGCGGCCTCCCTCGTTCTCCCCACAGAGGAAGCAGGACTGGAGCAGAGAATAGACCCTCCCACAAGTAAGCAGCAGGGCTCTTGTGATCCTGGCTGCCGATCTCATGCGGGCCGCACCTTGAGGTTCCGCGGGCCGCATTTGGCCCGCGGGCCGCATGTTGGACACCCCTGCCCTAGTCTATTATAAAGAGCCAGCTTTTTCCTAACCTTATCCCATATGCCCAAAGTGTTCTTTAGAACAGTGGTTCTCAACCCGTGTATCCTCAGGACCCATATTTGTCTTTGGTCATTAAGTCACGACCCAAAAATAATTTAATTTCCGAGGCATTATATTTTATTCGAAAAAACAACTTGTGCAGTATTCCACATACACATACATATATAAATATGCAATTTTTAAACAGTAAACAAACGGATACTTTGCACAATGAATAATGCAGTAATCACAGCGCTAGTGAAAATTAATTGTGCAATAATCACAGTACTAGTAAAATGAAAGTGCCATTGAGGCAAAAACCCAATAAATAAACAGTCATTGAAACATATGAGGTAGAACTAATGGGAAAACTGGGGATGCTTTTTGCTTTTGAGGAGTGTCTCAAAGTCTGGGGTGATGGTAGACAAAGCACCTCTGAGGTCATGTTCAATGTCCATTCTGTTTCTTTGCTTTGTCTTTAACTGAACCAGAGTTGAGAAGCCACTCTCACAAAGATAAGTTGTGCTGAATGGTAGTAAAACTTTGATGGCATGGGTTGAGATGGAAGGATATTCAGCCATAACATTACACCAAAACTGGGAGAGGGTTAGCTCATTAAAAAATTTTTTTAGCATCTGATCGCATGAAAGCTCTACAAGCTGACTCTCTTCGTTGCTTGGCAACTTTCCAAATCAATTCCAAAGGGATTGCGTATCCAGCCGTCATCCCTGTGCTGCTCTGGGAAGTAGTCTTTAAAACTTTCCTGCAGCTTTGTGAGATGTGCAACTATAGTGTTCTTCAGTTCATTTCTGTGGAGTCCAGGTGTGTAAGCTCATGACTAGCATTGGGGAACATATCAAATCTCTCTTTGGAAACATGACTTGTTCACAATGCAATTTTCTTTTTGAAAGCCTCGATTTTTTCAGTCTGTGCAAAAATATTGTGTCCCTTCCGTTACATAGACACATTTAATGTGTTCAGCTGCTCAAACACATCTGCAAGATAAGCAACTTGTGCAAGCCATATGTCACCGTTAAACAGATCGGCAAGAGTCGAGTTGCACACGTATAAACGTGAGAGAACTTTGCCCCTGGAAAGCCAGCGCACCTCCGCATGATACAGCACCTGTACATGTTCACTGCCCAGGTCTATGCACAGCTTCTGAAAACACCTGGGGTGCTTGGCACTCTGTTTAATGTAGTTCACCACTTTGACAGCATCTTTCAAAGTTTTGTGAAGCACTGGCACCATATCCTTGGCTGCTAATGCCTCCCTGTGCAAAAAAAAAAGAATGGTTCCAAACAGCATTTGGTGCATTCTCAAGAATTCTCTTCGCGACCCCTGAGTGTTTTCCAGTCATGCAGGCTGCACCGGTTGTGATTCCGGCACACATATCCCATATCAGGCACACTGAACCCAAGTATGAATCCAAAGTACTGAAAATGTCCTCTGCAGTAGTAGTGGTGGTAAGCTCCCTACTGCAGAGAAACTACTCCTGAAAGTCTCCTTCCCACACATGCCTCACATAAAACAGGAAAATGGCATGGTTCACAACATCCGTGGATTCATCCAATTGTAATGAATAGTATTTGTTAGTATTGATGCGAGCTGTGATCTGCTGTTTTATGTCACCTGACATTTTTTGAATCCTCCTGCGTATTGTGTCATTGGATAGTGGAATTGTCTTCAATTTATCTGCAGAAGATTGATCCAGGACCTCTCTGGCCATATCAATGGCGGCAGGTAAGATAAGGTCTTCTGCAATACGATGAGCTATGTGGTAAGATGCTCGGAGTGCCTGCTCTTGCTTTGAACAAGAAGATGTTAGGCACTTTTGTGATGCCCTCAGCTCTTGTAGCTTTCGTTGAAAATACTCAACAGGTTTTTCTGCAAAGGCCTGGTGTTTAAATGGCGCTTTAGCTTTGATGGTTTCATGCTTTCATCAGCCAATGTTTCGCTACACAAAACACACTCTGGTTTCTGTCCATCACGTCTATCTTCAATATATGAAAAGCCAAATTTAATATAATTTGTATCATATTTAGGTTTTGAGGCCATGTTGACTGAGGAGCGCTGCTTTGGGTGTACTTCAGCAAACTTAGATAAAATCCTGTAAAGTTCCAGTGAAGGATATCCAATTTATTCTTCGTGGCGTTCAAATTCCTGAATGTAATGGTAAGTCTCCAGTGACAGTGAGGGGATAGGGGAAGTAGTGAGGGCAGTGGTGGGGTATATGGGCTGTAATAGGGGATAAGATTGATGGTGACGGCATATGGCAGGGGTGTCCAACATGCGGCCCGCGGGCCAAATGCGGCCCGCGGAAACCTCAAGGTGCGGCCCGCATGAGATCGGCAGCCAGGATCACAAGAGCCCTGCTGCTTACTTGTGGGAGGGTCTATTCTCTGCTCCAGTCCTGCTTCCTCTGTGGGGAGAACGAGGGAGGCCGCGCCCCCTGCTGAAGTCTGTGATGGGCATCGAGAGCTGTAGAGCAGGTAAGGGGGTGGGGGAGGTTGTGTGAATGAGTATGTCAGATTGAGGGAATGAATCTGTGAATGAATGAATTTGTGTGTGTGTGTGATAGCATGGATGTGTAAGTGCTGGAACCTAGGCATAATGGGACTGTGATTGCTGTTAGCAATCACACTCCTATCATGCCAAGTCAGCCAGTACATGCTGAAACCTGGCTAGCTGCCCCCTTGTGTATTGATGCTGCCAGCAGTATGGGGTCTGCACTTACAGCCACCCTGTACCAGCATGTATTGGCTGACTTGGGATGATAGGAGTGTGATTGCTAACAGCAATCTGCTAACAGCAATCACAGTCCCATCATGCCTAGGTTCCAGCATTCACTGGTTGCCTGGGTATAAAAAGAGTGTGTTTGCTGTTAGTAATCACATTCCTATCATGCCAAGTCAGCCAGTACATGCTGAAACCTGGCTAGCTGCCCCCTTGTGTATTGATGCTGCCAGCAGTATGGGGTCTGCACTTACAGCCACCCTGTACCAGCATGTATTGGCTGACTTGGGATGATAGGAGTGTGATTGCTAACAGCAATCTGCTAACAGCAATCACAGTCCCATCATGCCTAGGTTCCAGCATTCACTGGTTGCCTGGGTATAAAAAGAGTGTGTTTGCTGTTAGTAATCACATTCCTATCATGCCAAGTCAGCCAGTACATGCTGAAACCTGGCTAGCTGCCCCCCTTGTGTATTGATGCTGCCAGCAGTAAGGGGTCTGCACTTACAGTCACCCTGTACCAGCATATACTGGCTGATTTGGGATGATAGGAGTGTGTCTGCTAACAGCAATCACAGTCCCATCATGCCAAGTTTCCAGCATTCACTGGTTGCCTGGGTATAAAAGAGTGTGTTTGCTGTTAGCAATCACACTCCTATCATGCCAAGTCATATTGTTGATTTTTTTTTAGTCCAATTGTGGTGTGTTACTTTTAATAAAAGTGTGGTTACACACTAAAATTGGACAAAAAATACAATGCCCAGCCAACCAGTACATGCTGGAATCTGGGTATGCCTGAGATTGCTGTTAACAATCACAATATATAATTTTTTCGTACAATTTTGGTGTGTAACTTACTTTTATTAAAAGTGTGTGGGGGGGGGTCACTTTCAGTTTCGGCTAAGTGAACCCTTAATTTTCGGTTTTGGTCCAGAATTTTCATTTTAGTGCATCCCTAAAATAAATAGAACTATTTTATTTTTACTTATCCAGAATCCTGAATTTGTAGGCCCAGAAATCCCAGAAATCAGTGAGAGGAAAAGTGAAGGTTTTGTGTCATTAACTTTATTTTAATCTGCATATTTTATTAAAGGCCATATTTTCTCTCAGTGAAAAATGAGTGCGGCCCTTGCACGGATACAATTCTGATGAAGTGGCCCACTGCAGAAAAAACTTGGACACCCCTGGCATATGGGCAGTATTGGAGGATATGGGCAGTGCTGGGGAACAGTGGCTGTGGTGATGGAAACAAAGGGGCTGGGGTGGGTGGACAGGGGTTGTGGTGTCTGGGTAACTGGGGCTGAGATGGTGCATAGGGGCTGTGGTGGGGGACAGGGATTGTGGTGTGGGGGTAGCTGGGGCTGAGATGGTGCATAGGGGCTGTGGTGGTGCATAGGGGCTGTGGTGGGGGACAGGGATTGTGGTGTGGGGGTAGCTGGGGCTGAGATGGTGCATAGGGGCTGTGGTGGGGAGTAGGGGACAGGGACTGTGTTGGGGCAGGGACTGTAATGGTGGATAGGGGCTGTGGTGGGGGTAACTGGGGCTGTAGAGGGGGTAATAGGAGATGTGTCCTAGTGGGGGACAGAGGCAAAAGGGACAGCAGAGCAGTCTTGACAGCCTGCGGCTCGCGGATTGCCGCTAGAATGTGTAAGGCAGCTCCAGCAAAGTGAAATTTTCCCGGTATGCCTCCAGTCCGGCTCTGACCCTCCGCGACCCACTGAAGACGGGGTCGCGACCCATGAGTTGAGAACCACTGCTCTAGACCCATTTCCTTATGGACGCTTACAACATTGCACATTAATGCTCTCCCATATTCCTTTAGCTCACTTTTCTTAGTCCCTCTCCTGCAATACTTACACTAGTGTGGCTGGTCTATCCCTAACAATAGCACCTTTACCTATTGTGTAATACACACTAACGCCCTTTAGATTGTAAGCTCGTTTGAGCAAGGCCCTCCTCACCTGTTTCTGTAAGTCAAATTGTTATGTTACATACTACTTGTTATGTCCTGTCTACCCATTGTACAGCGTTACGGAGTTGGATGGCGCTATATAAAACAATTTTAAAAAAATAATAATAAAGGCATTCTACTTTGGCAAGGCTCTCTAGGATGTGAAACTACCCCTTTAATATGCTTTATGCCATGCCATCCAACATTCAGTGTGTTTGCATGTTGGCACGTTCATAAAAAAAAGACTAGTTACCTGGCATGTATGATAAAATGTCTAATCATTGCTCTCTTGCAGGAGTTTATACATACAGTACATTCATGTATACCAATAGCCATCTGTCACCCAAGCCGTGACTGTGTGGAGGACCTCTGGATTTACTAACTTCACCCCTTAACAAGGCATCAGTTATGCCAAATAAACCCCAAATCCTGCCTGTATTTTTGATTTTGATACCGGATTCGTGAGCTATCCAAATTAAAATATCTATTTCTCTCTCTATATATAAATTAACCCACCCGGGCAAACAACATATATATATATCCTCTAGAAATTAGGTAGTAACAATTTGGTAACGTGTTATCCTCTTAGGGTTTGTGGATATCAATACTAGAGCCCAAAGACAGATTTGAATATTTTAATAACAAAAAGACAAATGTTACACCATGCCACAATTACAAAAAAACAAGACATACAAAAGAAAACTAAAACAGCATACAGTTCTTAAAAACAATAGGACTTAAAACACAGGACCCTCACTCGCAAGTTTCTTCCATAAGCTGGCCTGTGGAAACTCCTTAACCCCTTGATGACAATTGCTGGTCTGGGAACGTCATGGAAAAACATGTCGTTTACGACAATTGACGTGCCAGGACCAGCACGTCTTTAAACGGGTGCAGAAAGCGATCTACTTTCGCTTTCTGCACCCAAACGGCGTTGCTGTAATGCCTCGACCTCGAGGCATTCAGCAATGCCACGATCGGCACTAGGGGCCATCTCTGGCCCCTGCCCGGGGCATCAACATCCGCCATACATTGTATGGCGGCGGACGCCCGTTTTAAAAGCGCTTAGGAGGCGATCAACGATCACTGGAACGATCACAGTCCCATCATGCCAAGTTTCCAGCATTCACTGGTTGCCTGGGTATAAAAGAGTGTGTTTGCTGTTAGCAATCACACTCCTATCATGCCAAGTCATATTGTTGATTTTTTTTTAGTCCAATTGTGGTGTGTTACTTTTAATAAAAGTGTGGTTACACACTAAAATTGGACAAAAAATACAATGCCCAGCCAACCAGTACATGCTGGAATCTGGGTATGCCTGAGATTGCTGTTAACAATCACAATATATAATTTTTTCGTACAATTTTGGTGTGTAACTTACTTTTATTAAAAGTGTGGGGGGGGGGGTCACTTTCAGTTTCGGCTAAGTGAACCCTTAATTTTCGGTTTTGGTCCAGAATTTTCATTTTAGTGCATCCCTAAAATAAATAGAACTATTTTATTTTTACTTATCCAGAATCCTGAATTTGTAGGCCCAGAAATCCCAGAAATCAGTGAGAGGAAAAGTGAAGGTTTTGTGTCATTAACTTTATTTTAATCTGCATATTTTATTAAAGGCCATATTTTCTCTCAGTGAAAAATGAGTGCGGCCCTTGCACGGATACAATTCTGATGAAGTGGCCCACTGCAGAAAAAACTTGGACACCCCTGGCATATGGGCAGTATTGGAGGATATGGGCAGTGCTGGGGAACAGTGGCTGTGGTGATGGAAACAAAGGGGCTGGGGTGGGTGGACAGGGGTTGTGGTGTCTGGGTAACTGGGGCTGAGATGGTGCATAGGGGCTGTGGTGGGGGACAGGGATTGTGGTGTGGGGGTAGCTGGGGCTGAGATGGTGCATAGGGGCTGTGGTGGTGCATAGGGGCTGTGGTGGGGGACAGGGATTGTGGTGTGGGGGTAGCTGGGGCTGAGATGGTGCATAGGGGCTGTGGTGGGGAGTAGGGGACAGGGACTGTGTTGGGGCAGGGACTGTAATGGTGGATAGGGGCTGTGGTGGGGGTAACTGGGGCTGTAGAGGGGGTAATAGGAGATGTGTCCTAGTGGGGGACAGAGGCAAAAGGGACAGCAGAGCAGTCTTGACAGCCTGCGGCTCGCGGATTGCCGCTAGAATGTGTAAGGCAGCTCCAGCAAAGTGAAATTTTCCCGGTATGCCTCCAGTCCGGCTCTGACCCTCCGCGACCCACTGAAGACGGGGTCGCGACCCATGAGTTGAGAACCACTGCTCTAGACCCATTTCCTTATGGACGCTTACAACATTGCACATTAATGCTCTCCCATATTCCTTTAGCTCACTTTTCCTAGTCCCTCTCCTGCAATACTTACACTAGTGTGGCTGGTCTATCCCTAACAATAGCACCTTTACCTATTGTGTAATACACACTAACGCCCTTTAGATTGTAAGCTCGTTTGAGCAAGGCCCTCCTCACCTGTTTCTGTAAGTCAAATTGTTATGTTACATACTACTTGTTATGTCCTGTCTACCCATTGTACAGCGTTACGGAGTTGGATGGCGCTATATAAAACAATTTTAAAAAAATAATAATAAAGGCATTCTACTTTGGCAAGGCTCTCTAGGATGTGAAACTACCCCTTTAATATGCTTTATGCCATGCCATCCAACATTCAGTGTGTTTGCATGTTGGCACGTTCATAAAAAAAAGACTAGTTACCTGGCATGTATGATAAAATGTCTAATCATTGCTCTCTTGCAGGAGTTTATACATACAGTACATTCATGTATACCAATAGCCATCTGTCACCCAAGCCGTGACTGTGTGGAGGACCTCTGGATTTACTAACTTCACCCCTTAACAAGGCATCAGTTATGCCAAATAAACCCCAAATCCTGCCTGTATTTTTGATTTTGATACCGGATTCGTGAGCTATCCAAATTAAAATATCTATTTCTCTCTCTATATATAAATTAACCCACCCGGGCAAACAACATATATATATATCCTCTAGAAATTAGGTAGTAACAATTTGGTAACGTGTTATCCTCTTAGGGTTTGTGGATATCAATACTAGAGCCCAAAGACAGATTTGAATATTTTAATAACAAAAAGACAAATGTTACACCATGCCACAATTACAAAAAAACAAGACATACAAAAGAAAACTAAAACAGCATACAGTTCTTAAAAACAATAGGACTTAAAACACAGGACCCTCACTCGCAAGTTTCTTCCATAAGCTGGCCTGTGGAAACTCCTTAACCCCTTGATGACAATTGCTGGTCTGGGAACGTCATGGAAAAACATGTCGTTTACGACAATTGACGTGCCAGGACCAGCACGTCTTTAAACGGGTGCAGAAAGCGATCTACTTTCGCTTTCTGCACCCAAACGGCGTTGCTGTAATGCCTCGACCTCGAGGCATTCAGCAATGCCACGATCGGCACTAGGGGCCATCTCTGGCCCCTGCCCGGGGCATCAACATCCGCCATACATTGTATGGCGGCGGACGCCCGTTTTAAAAGCGCTTAGGAGGCGATCAACGATCACTGGAATGCCTCGATCAGGAGGCATCCAGCGACACCACTTACCCCAGGATGGACTGTGACCGCTCCGGAGAGCGGTCACAGCCGCCGCTGCCGGTGATCTTCACCATCAGCAAGATGGCGGCGGCCCGGGAAAAAAAACAATAAAGATGAAAAAGTTCGCTAGATGGTCTCCAGACCCTCTAGAGAACTCTGGCTCCACTTGCAGGTTGAATACAGGTACTGATTAGTAAAAATAAATTAAAAAATAAAATTAATAACAATTAGAAAAAAATAGTAAAAAAAACAGTAAAATGTAAAAATAATTTCCCACTGATGTCACTATCAGGGAACCCTTCAAGTTGAAAACAAATGTTAACATTTTTTTTTAAAAAAGGCAAAAAAAAATAAAATATATATATATAAAATATATATTTTTGTGAGCAAGTTCTAAAATTAGCATATTAGCTTAAAACAATTCTCGCATGGAAAGAGTTAAAATACTGGCATATTAAATGCCCATGGGGTGTCTACTTTTAAAAAATGTATGATTTGATGGGGTAAATTGAATTGGCCGGGTTCAACAATGTCCCAATTAACACGGGGGGGAAGGAAGGCCACACATCTAATTTCCAATTAGAAAAATGCACACGTACCAAATGTGGCCTTTTAGTTCCCCCCAAAAATGACAAACCCATGCATGTGGGGTATCACTGTACTCAGGAGATATTGCTGAACACATATTGGAGTGTCGTGTGACAGCGGCATATACCAGGAGCTGTAAATTCATACATAACATAGGTGTGTGGGGGAAAAATACACACAAAAGAATACTACTGCAAACTTTGAAAAAATTCTGGTGGTAACATGTGTGCATGCAGAGTTAAAATACCAGAATTTAAAATACCCTGGGGTGTCTAGTTTTCAAAAATATATGGTTTTGTTGGGCACACTGAAATGGCCCGGCTCAAAGATGTACCAAGTAGGGCATGGGCAGCGGATCCCCAAATGCCAAAGTTCAACATTGAAAAATGCGCATGCCCCAAATGTGGCCCTTTTGCCCCCAAACAGCCAGGCAAAATCATTCATGTGAGGTATCGCTGTACTCAGGAGATGTTGCTGAACACATATTGGGGTGTCTTATGATAGTGACATATACCAGAACCTTTTAATTCATACCTGAAGTAAAATGTGTGACAAAACAAATGATGGTAGAATTAGTGTTTGGAAAGGGTTAAAATAGTAGCATTTGGAATACCCTGGGCTGTCTAGTTTTCAAAAATATATGACTTGATGGGGTAAATTGCATTGGCCGGCTTCAAATATACCCGAAATGGCACATGGGGGGGAAGAATTACCAGATTTGGAAAAAATGGCTTTGAAATAGCAAAACGCTACCTGTACTTATTGCCCCATAATGTGTAGAAAAAAGCAAAAAAACATAAAAACATATATTTTGTATGAATACATTTAACTCATGTTTTAATATAAATTGGGAAATTAGCTTTTGTAGTATACAATACCTATACACTCTCAGCCATATTAATGACGAGTGTGATGGGAGTTGTAATCCAGAAAAGCAGGGTCCAGTGACGTGAAAAAAGGGTGTCATTCTTGTCAAAAGTTATTTTTTCTTAATTGTATTCCTATAGAACATTTTACTAAAGGGGTTGGGGATATTCATAAAAATATGTTGCTCTTGTTATTTTTAAAGAAATTAGGGGAAAGGTTTTTTCACATTCAAGTGAGCTTGAAAAAAAAATACAAAACAATATATAATTGTGAAGTACACTATAAGCGAAAAAGTAAATTTATGGTTAAACAACTACATGTTAGAAATGGAAAAGACCCAGGCTTTAGAGAACGGTATCGCCTAAGAAATTAAAAGTATACCATGTAATTGTGCTAAAAGCACACTCATTTAGAACCACGGTCATTTCTGCTCACCGGTGTTCGCTAACAATTATTTTGACAACTGTTTAATAGCTTAAGTTCTAGTATGAGTAAATAAAATTCAGTTTCCCACTAAATCTGCTGTTTTTAGCGTAGCCTTGTTACACAAACGCCACGGAGGATAATACAAACCCCGCCTTCCAGAGCGGAAGTGCGTCGCCACGATTTTGACGTGAAAGGTAAGTGGAGATCTACTCGCTTCCTTTTCAGGGCGGCCATCGAGGACGAGTGAGCGGGTAAACGGATCTCAGTAACTAATCGTTAGACATCCTTTGTGTTGACGGTTTGAAACATTTACTTGGGTCTAGATTAAGTTAAGGCTAAGGTTATACCACACACTTTTATAGGTATTTATTTTCTAGGTGTTAATATTACAGTTTAAACCTACAATAACACGTCTGCGTAATCACGGTGGTCTCCGTGTGGATGCTGCAGGCCTCGTGGGTTTAAATGGGAAGTTTAGCGACATTCTGTAATCATAAATGTAACCATCGTCTTGGGATTTGTACGGGTAGTTTTAGGTGCTTAGCTTTTCACAGGTAAAAAAAAAAATGTAGTTATAATTACCTCAGTCTTTGGACTGCATGTGGTGCTGTGTAATGTTTAGCGTTCGCAAGTCATTATATATATATATATATATGTGTTTTCGGATGTGCCTTTTTAAGACGCCCCTAAAAATACGTTTCTTCATGTTTATCTGGGCATGTTGTACTAACTTGTCTCTATAGTCTGTATTGTTTTAAGTATTTCTGAAACTTATTGTAAGATGCTGTATTTGCAGAAATGGGCAAGTTTATGAAACCTGGTAAAGTTGTCCTAGTCCTTGCTGGACGTTACGCAGGCCGCAAAGCTGTCATTGTAAAGGTTTGTATGGTTTCATGAAGCTGTTCTCGCTATTTGTGATCCTATGCATTTAATATATTTCTAGGAGGTTTGATACAGCTGAATTTTAATCCTTTATCTTGAAACTAATTTGTCAAATTTAAGCATTTCATGAAAGCTATGTCAGACACTCATATTTAAGCAAGGGCTGTAGTTAAGATAATACAGTTCATCAGTTCGTTTGCTGGAAATCATGCTTTATATGGTGATGCAGACAGCAATACACACAAAAGTTTAAGACACAAGTGCGCTTAGAATACTTTATGCATTACCACAGTATGCTGTGACAAACAAGAGAGGCCTTTTGGGATTTTTGTAGTTTCAATACATTGAGTACATTTTGCATTGATTTAAGCAGGAGTCCTACTCATTGTGTGCCAACAAATGCACTTTAACTTTTTTTGTAGTCATAAACTGTGGCTTTCCTCTGTACCCTCTAATACTTTATTTTTATCCCATAAGAATATTGATGATGGCACATCAGACCGACAGTATAGCCATGCCTTGGTTGCTGGCATAGACCGCTACCCTCGCAAGGTCACTGCCCCCATGGGTAAGAAGAGGATTGCAAAGAGGTCAAAGATCAAGTCTTTTGTAAAGGTGTACAACTACAATCACCTCATGCCAACCAGGTATGTGTCTTAAATCTTACAATGCCCCTTTTTCACAATGTATTGATGGAGTTGCATCCTTAAGCTGAATGCAAATGTGATTAATAGTAATGTCACTAGAAACAAACTTGTTTATTTAAAACTTGCAGTAGACTTGACTGGTTACCTAAAATATACTATGGGTGAGCAATGGTGAAAGATAGAATTCAGGAAGGCAGTTGACACTCCCTAATAGAACAGTATTTGGATGTTTAAAATAGTTGAGTGGCAGGAGTAGGAAGGTTGTAGTTAATGTTGTATATTCATAGGAAGGTTTTGTTACTAGTGGGCTGCCTCCAGGTATCTGTATCGGGACCTATATTTTTTTAATATTCTCAAAGGTAAGGCGCGTACGTCTGCGACAGGGTAGGTATTTCTTGTGGAACAAGGTAAATGATTTTGGTGATTAGAAGAATGGTCAAACAGTTTAGAGCTTCAGTTTAATGGTGGTAAATGTAAAAAAAATCCCTAAGAATATAGCGTTTGGAACACTGTTCTCATTGACAACAGAAGAATGGGACTTACACATAAGCAATGCAATAAAGCATCAGAAAAAGCAAGCAGGGTGCAAGGTTGTAAAGCAATATGCATTGGTAGTAGAAAGAGAGGTGGTTCTCTAACTTTACAGATCTCTTGTCATACATCTAGAGTATTGTGCATAGTTCCTTTAGACCCCATTTCAATGATATTGACATTTTGGTGAAAGCTCAAAGTGGGCTACTAAAATGGATTAAACAGTCTCAATATGTATAACTTGGCAGAGAGGAAATGTTAAACATTAAGATACATAAAATAATTTACGTGTAGATGGAAAAGAAAATGCTAGGAAAGCTAGACAGGTTGTGCTGGTGGGGGATTTAATTATTAGGAAAGTAGATATGGTGATCTGCTGTCAAGACTTTGAACGGCGAACAGTATGCAGCCTTCCGCGTGCTCGGGTTTTAAGTGTTGCGGACCAGGTGGACAGATTGTTTTGAGGGGCTGGTGATTATCCAGCGGGCATAGTCCGTGTTAGCAGTTATGTTGGCACTAGGTGACATACTTAGGAAAAAGACCTCCATGGTTATTTTCGGGAATATTACCTGTACCACTCGCTACATGAGGCAGTGGGAGCTTGGTGTAGGAAAGAGGTTTGGGTTTTTAGAGAACTGGGCAGATATATAAATTAGGGCTGCAACTAACTATTACTTTCATAATCTATTAGCTGGCCGATTTGTTTTTTCGATTAATCAGATAAAAAAATTTAATAAAGTAACCTAGGATGTAAAATACAAACAGCAGAATAAAAAAAACTTTGATAAAAATGCTTTTCTTGTTTTTATTTCCCATCTGCCCCCCAGTTATGCACATTTGAGCCCAGGCTTGCCACACTGCCTCCCAGAAATGCCACATACCCCCAGACATGCCACACTGTGCTCCCCACATATGCCTTATTAACCCTATATGCCTTATACCCCCAGATATGTCACTCTGTCCTCCCCAGGTATGCCGTATACCCCCCCTGATGTGCCATAGTGCACTCATAGGTTTGCAGACTCGTTCAGACACAATACTTTTATAAGTAAATACGGGGTTAATCTTCACTGCCGTCAGGATTTAGATTCCCCTCAGTTTGCCCCCCCCTTTACCTCTAACTGCACCTTAAGTTAATTTTAATTAAATTAACCCTCAGTCCTTAGCATTAAATTAGCCCTGAAGAGAAAACCCCATTAACCATAACTGCCCCTAAATTAACCCTGAAGAGCGCATCAACCACAATTAACCCTAAACACCCCACTAACTGTAACTGCCCCTAAATTAACCCTTAACACCCCATTAACTATAACTGCCTCTAACTGCAGGGAGGGACTGGAAAAAGGAAGTGGGCGGGCCAATTGGCAGTGACTGCAGGGAGGAACTGTAAGTAGGAGCTGCTGCTGTGAGTCAGACACAAAACGGATTATAAAACCCTAATTTTATAATTGATAAAAATCGATTCAACTAATCGATAATGAAATTCGTTGGCAACTATTTTCACTATGGATTATCGATTTTATAAATTAGCTATTAGGGCTGCAACAACTAAACTACAACATGTGAAGCTTAGGTTGAAAAATAGCTTGGTGGTGATGTGTACAAATGCCCATAGTTTAAACAAAAGATCCCTGCACTTGCTGCATTAGGGATCTGGTGCAATGAGAATGACTGGGATGTTGCCATACCGGTATACATGTTTATATATAAAGTCTGTACTTTCTATATAACATGTATCCTGGAATATTTTAACCCCTTGACTGCTAACGATGGCACCATGCCGTCGCTAGCAGTCCCAGTAAGGTGCTAACGACGGCACCATGCCGTCGCTAGCAATACCCTACCTTGATAGAAGTCTGTGGACCCCCATCACCACCTACCCCGGCGATCTGCCCCTCACACTGAAGGGCATCATCGGGGCCACCCGATCCGGCCGATGATGGCACGCGCGATGACGTCACCACGCAACTTTATTAATAACTGACAATTGGCAGTTAAAGCGGTATGGGGGCATGCTGCTTAGATGCCTGTATCTCAGGCATCTAAGCAGCTACAAACCCCCAACATATACTGTTGGAAAGGCAATCGCCTCACCTTTCCTTTCCAGCAGTATAATGCCTTTAAAAAAGTAAAAATGTACAAAAAGTAAAACATGATTTGGGGGGTCTCTAAAGGAAGAAAAATAAAGATCAAAATTGCCTAGAGACCCCCAAATCTAAACATTAACTAGTTTAACGTAAAAAAAAAGCTTAAGTATTTTAGCTAAATGATCACTATGGTAGCCAATGTTACCACAGTGATCATATAGCTATGAAAAGTCACATTCCCTTTTTAAAAATGGCCGATACAAATTTTTAATCCCATGATCCCTTTGATCATGGGGTTAAATTTAGCCAATGGTAGAGGAAGGAAATTTTTGAAATCCTGATGAACTGTAAATATTAAAATCAGCCATTTAGCCTGTGTGGTACGTGAGTAACCATCTCATCCCTAGAGCTCCTTGTATTTTTACTGCAAAACTTATTTTTGCTGTAAAAGTTTTTTTGTTTTTTTTTCTCTCCCTTTACCACAATTTCTTTGGGATTGTAAGGGGAAAGAATGGCGTGTGCTTCTGTGAGTGAATGTATGAAAAGTATGGTGTGTGCTTCTGTGAGTGAATGGTCAGTAATTAGGGTGAAACCTTGACGTGGCATTACTGCTCACGTAAGAAGTTAAATTATGGCACAAAAAGTACACTTGAAAAAACTACACCCCTTGGTGCGTCAAATGAGGGGCTGAATGTGTTTCTAGTACAAACCTGGAGTGCATAAGACACAAATGAACATATTGCTATGGTTAGAAAAAACATATTTTCTAGCCAAAGTGTGACATATTACATCATTATTTGTGCACTCAACTTTTGTCCTAGAAATACATGTAACCCCTCATTTGAAGCTCCAAGGGGGTGTAGCTTCTAGAAATGTGTACTTTATGTAACCTAATTTAACTTCCCAGATGTCTAGACCACTTTAACTTCAGATATGGCAGATTTGAGAATCTTGTAAAAAAAAAAAATTCTTAAAACATTTAGGGGTGATGCCTGCAATTAGACAGCTCTAGACAGCTGGAAAGTTAAATTATGGTACATAAAGTATATAGTTTGAGAAACTACACCCCTTGGCTCATCAAATGAGGGGCTGCATGTATTAGTAGCACAAGACTGGAGTGCGCAAGACATAAATGAACTTGTCGCTTTTTAATGTAATGTTTTTTTTAAAACTTTTATAAGTGTGATATTCACTTATTTGTTGTGCATATCAGATTTGTGATACAAATAAGACCTCATTTGCTGCAGCTGGGGGTGTAGTTTCTAAAAATATATAGTTTTGTCGGCATATTTTAACATCCCAGGCAGCTAGAGCTGTTTAATTGACGTCAGCCATGCATTACATTTAAAGATGTCTTTTGTGATAGTCTAGTAAATTGAACTTTTAGCAATAAAATATTAGAAAAACAGTCTACTGTTCTCAATTTCTGTTTATTTTAGACCGGTTACCTACTGCTAATATTTAGCAACACAGGTTTTGATATTAGAGTGTAATATTATTTTTCTAAAAACTAATTTTTATTGAGTCAGAAGTGAAAAAATACACTTTTTCCCATTTTTGGCTTTATTTTGCAAACCTAATGAGACATACACATATCAAAATGGTATATTTGGAATCTGCTGGGTGTGCTGAAAAAAACCATATATGGTTTGTATAGTTTATTCCCAAGAAATCCCGAGATGCACCAAAATGCCGAAAACCAGCTTAGCACCCAGGTGGGAAATGGCTTAGCAAGGGGTTAACATATTAAGCTTTTTTTTTTTTTTTTTTTTTTATATAAAGGGCAACCCCCTCCCATTCTGCCATCTCTATAGGGGTCAGCCACAGGTAAATTCCTAACAGGGCCTGTCTTAAGCAGTTTGTAGAGGGGGCAGCAAGGAAAGAGGCTGTGCAGGATTTAGTATTTACAAATGGAGACTTGATTCCCAATGTCACTGTAAGAGAGCTTTGGGCTTTGGGCAAAAGTAGGAGTCGATTGAACTTGTGTTCTTGGTTAAAATTAAAATGTAATCATGTTAAACTTCACCTAATTTGTAATCACCCTGCAGGGTGATCCAACAACTTGCCATGTGGCTCAATCCTTACTCAGTGCTAGTGGAGATAATGCAAAAATAAAATGATTGCCTTCTAAAATAAAACCATTAACCAACCCCTTACTGCTGAAAATACGAAAGTGTGAAATTGCAGCCTGTAACGGTAGCTGTTTTGTTATCAAGAAGTCTGGTCCATTCTATTTAAGAATGTGTATATACTCGCAGATAAGCAGACCATCAACATTTCTACTAAACTACAATGAAAACATTGTGTGAATGTTGAATCTGTTACATAAAGTATGAGAAAATATGTATCCAAATCACAAAAAATGTAGTGTACCATAATTGTATTAAAAATAGATATGATAATCTGATTAGCTACCTACACATAACATACCCAGACACTAACACAACAACACATGCACAGTTGTGCACACAGCTAGATGCTACTTGCCTCTTGAAGGCTATCTTCAATACAGCTCACTGCACTATTACTACTAGTACTGAGTTGTCAGTCAACACTTAGTGACCCTGCTCAACCCCACCTCCTACTTGAAATTACGGTGTATTTTGTGTTACCCTACTCCCATATTATACCACCTCCTAGGGGAAAATGATTGAATACATTAGTTATGATTTTGTTTAACAGTGTTTTTTTTTGGGGGGGGGGGTTGTTAGTACTTACCAGAAACTTTAACCCCTTAACGACAATTGCCGGTCCTGGCACGGCACGGAAAAGCATGTGCTTTACGACAATTGACGTGCCAGGACCGGCACGTCTTTAAACGGGTGCAGAAAGCGATCTACTATCGCTTTCTGCACCCAAAAAGCGTTGCTGAATGCCTCGACCTCGAGGCATTCAGCAACGCCGCGATCGGCACGAAGGGGCCATCTCTGGCCCCTCCACGGGGCGTCAACATCCGCCATACTTTGTATGGCGGCGGACGCCCGTTTTAAAAGCGTTTAGGAGGCGATCGACGATCGCCTCCTAAACTTAAATGGTGTCGCTGGAATGCCTCGATCAGGAGGCATCCAGCGACACCAAACACTAACCTTTTGATGGGCTGTGACCGCTCCGGAGAGCGGTCACAGCCGCAGCTACCGGCAATCTTCGCCATCAAGGAAGATGGCCGCCGTCCTGTAACAGGAACCAACAAATTTTAAAATTTAGCTAGATGGTCCAGACCATCTAGAGAACTTTGGCTCCACTTGCAGGTTGAATACAGGTACTGCATTCACCATGCAAGTCAATGGAGCCCAGCTTTCTAATCACAGTGTGATTAGTAAAAATAAATTAAAAAATAAAATAAAATTAATAATAATTAGAAAAAAATAGTAAAAAAACAGTAAAATGTAAAAATCATTTCCCACTGATGTCACTATCAGGGGAACCTCCAAGTTGAAAAAAAATGTTAAATTTTTAAAAAAAAAAAAAAAAAAAAAAATATATATATATATAAAAAATATATTTTTGTGAGCAAGTCCTAAAGTTAGCATATTAGCTTAAAACAATTCTCGCATGGAAAGAGTTAAAATACTGGCATATTAAATGCCCGTGGGGTGTCTACTTTTAAAAAATGTATGATTTGATGGGGTAAATTGAATGGGCCAGGTTCAACAACGTCCCAATTAACACGGGGGGAAGGATGGCCACACATCTAATTTCCAATTAGAAAAATGCACACGTACCAAATGTGGCCTTTTAGTTCCCCCAAAAAATGACACACCCATGCATGTGGGGTATCACTGCATTCAGGAGATGTTGCTGAACACATTATGGGGTGTCGTGTGACAGCGGCATATACCAGGAGCTGTAAATTCATACATAAAGTAGGTGTGTGGGGGAAAAATACACACACAAAAATATTACTGCAAACTTTGAAAAAATGCTGGTGGTAAAATGTGTGCATACAAAGAGTTAAAATACCAGCATTTAAAATACCCTGTGGTGTCTAGTTTTGAAAAATATATGGTTTTGTTGGGCACACTGAAATGGCCTGGCTCAAAGATGTACCAAATAGGGCATGGGCAGTGGATCCAAATGCCAAAGTTCAACATTGAAAAAAGCGCGTGCCCCAAATGTGGCCCTTTTGCCCCAAAACAGCCAGGCAAAATCATTCATGTGGGGTATCGCTGTGCTCAGGAGATGTTGCTGAACACATATTGGGGTGTTTTGTGATAGTGACATATACGAGAACATTTTAATTCATACCTGAATTAAAATGTGTGTGGAAAACCAAATGCAAAAAAATTACTACCACAAAGTTTGACAAAGACTGGTGGTAGATATGGTGCATGGAAAGAGTTAAAATACTAGCATTTGAAATACCCTGGGGTGTCTAGTTTTCAAAAATATATGGGTTTATTGGGCACACTGAAATGGCCCGGCTCAAAGATGTACCAAATAGGGCATGGGCAGTGGATCCCCAAATGCCAAAGTTCAACATTGAAAAATGCGCATGCCCCAAATGTGGCCCTTTTGCCCCCAAACAGCCAGGCAAAATCATTCATGTGGGGTATCGCTGTGCTCAGGAGATGTTGCTGAACACATATTGGGGTGTTTTGTGATAGTGACATATACGAGAACATTTTAATTCATACCTGAAGTAAAATGTGTATGACAAAACAAATGCAAAAAATGACTACCATAAAGTTTGACAAAGACTGGTGGTAGATATGGTGCATGGAAAGAGTTAAAATACTAGCATTTGGAATACCCTGGGCTGTCTAGTTTTCAAAAATACATGACTTGATGGGGTAAATTGCATTGGCCGGGTTCAAAGATACCCGAAATGGCACAAGGGGGGAAGAATTACCAGATTTGGAAAAAATGGCTTTGAAATAGCAAAACGCTACCTGTACTTATTGCCCCATAATGGGTAGAAAAAAGCAAAAAAACATAAAAACATTGGGTATTTCTAAACTCAGGACAAATAGTAGAATCTATTTAGCAGGTTTTTTCATTACCTTTTATAGATGAGTAAAAGATTTTTCAACTAAAAGTTAGAAACAGTCATTTTTTTCTAAATTTTTCACCATATTTTATAATTTTTTTAATAGTAAATAATATGATACAATCAAAACAATGTCATCTAAAGAAAGCCCTTCTTGTCCTGAAAAAAACAATATCTAATGTGTGTGGGTTCAGTAAACGGGAAAGAAGAAAATTACAGCTAAACACAAGCAGCGCAGAAATGTTAAAAAGGCCATTGTCACAAAGGGTACAAAAAGTAAAATCAGCCTTTGTCTCGAAGGGGTTAAGAAAGCTGTGTTTGAGTTCTTTTGTTTATTACCAGCAACTTGGAATTCAGCAGCTTGACAGCTAAATGTCAGAAATCAATAGTAGTAATTATGAAACCTACTACATGGAAGTATTTGAATTGTCCTTATATAAGTTCCACATTCTTAATATATGTAATCAGTACCTCTGTCATTTAAGTTTGTTGATTTGTCACTACTGTCCCAACAAAAAAAATAAGTTATAAAAGCCACAGACCCACACATAACTGATAAAGGTCAACCTTTTATAAAATTGTCAAGTGAACAACTCGCACAATGTAGACTCTGATCAAATATACTACAAAAGTAAATGCATAGTGGGATCGTGAGCAGTTTCAAAGGGAAAAAATGTTACCAAAAATACATCTCAACTTTCTACACAACTTTATGAAATTTGCCCTGCTTAATTTCCACGTCTCATATTGGTTTTAGATACTCTGTTGATATTCCTCTTGACAAGGCTGTGGTGAACAAGGATGTTTTCAGAGACCCTGCTCTTAAGCGTAAAGCTAGACGAGAGGCCAAAGTTAAATTTGAAGAGAGGTTGGTATTGTGCAAATTCAGCTTGGTGTATACATATAGTAGAATGTCAGTTAAATATGAAAACTCATAACACATATTTTCTTTTCAGGTACAAAACCGGTAAAAACAAGTGGTTTTTCCAGAAACTGAGGTTCTAAGCCTTACACGTTTGTCCATGGTAAACAATTAAAATTCCCCAAAAAAAAATTGTCTTGTTTTTTCCTCGCGCTTCCAAACAATGGTTAATAGATTAAATATACTAATTGTGTACTCTTAACAATTAGGTTTTGGTCTTAGGGGGCATATTAAAGTGGACTTTTGCATAACTAAACTTGTTAAAGTAGCCCTTTTCCAATTTTGTTTGTCATGGAGCTGGATAGTCCGACTGACTACCGCTGACTTGTGCTCCGTTAACCTGGGACAACACGCTTTCCTCGGTTTCCCAGTCACTAGCCGAGACTCAGTGTAGGGTATAACCAAAACAAAGACTACTTTATTTTTCACACACAGGGCTGGATATAGTCGGCAAAACACGCATTAACATAAAACAAGATCTTAGGATATAAACCACCTACTTAATCTACCTTCCAGAGGCAACAGGGTCAGTAAAGGGATTAACAATACAATAGGGGTCCCAACCTCCACTATCTATTACTGGCTGAAATCAGTTCCAAGTAGTGCACCACTACTGATATTAAAATAAAACAATGTCGGTTACTCCCTGGTTGCGGATCCTTGGCTGTATGCTAGGGATAATCACCACTGCAAGTGATGAGATAGCCTGCTGGGGGTAGCCACAGAAGTCTTTACAAAGTCAGGACCCTTAGTCACGAGAGAGGAGGCTACCTGTCAGGCCTCTCCAGTGGCCCCAGTGATGGAGGGTTCCCTCACAGTTAACTTTACCAGCGGTTGTTGCCCATCTGCTGGCAGCCAGGACCACACTGTTTACTATCTGCATGCTTCCAGTATGTTGCTTTTTATGAGCACTGTTCAAGATGGATTTGTGCTGGCCATTTTTTTGGCAAGGGGCAAGCTTAGCCCTCTGAACAGGCTGAAGGGAGAGGGGGTGAGACCTAATATTTATGCAAAATTAATAACATTGAACACTTTGCAATGAAGTATATGTTGTTAAAGTGGCAGATGTTTCCCTACAGCTATGTGACATGAGCCTTTTGTGATGACTCTGGCTTGACGGACTGAGACATTACGGATGCAGCGAAATATCGGTGGCCAAAGCACATCTGCCAAAAATGGCATTATCGCCGAAATAAAAATGTCTTAAAATCCAGGGGTGGGTGAAATAGTTTACCTGTACGTTCAGTTTCTGTTACGCCTAGAGGAAGCAGGGACCCAGCAGAGTGACGTGAATTTCTCGCGTCACATGACCCTGCTCCGTTCCTGCTTCCCCTGGACTGGTCAATAAAAGTTGTTCACCCGGTGCGAGCAACACAGAGAGAAGCAGCGGCACCGAAATCTGCAGTTCAGGTAAGGGTGTGGGGGAGGGTGTATGAATGAATATTTGTGAATGAGTAAATGTATGATGTCATGGCACAGGGACTCTGTAAGTTATGTGCAGACCTCATCCTGCAGGGCAGCATTTTATCTGTGTTGGCAGGATCAATACTCAAGGGGGGGCTGGGAGTCTGTTTCAGCCAAGTACATCCTGAATTTTTGGTTTCTAATTTTTATTTCGGTGCATCCCTAAAAGATGCTTTATATAAGCACATTTCATACAGCAGTCTGGTATTTCCTTCTGTTTTGTTAATGTTACCGCAGCAGGAAGCGTTCATGATAATAATGCTATGATCGGTATTACACAGCATGCTCAGATCAAAGTGGAGAAGGTATCTCCCTCTGTAAATATGAAAAAAAATTAAAAAGGTTGCATATGCTGTCATGTCATCATGACATTTTCGTGATTCATGCTTAACACCTTAACGACCGATGAAGGTTCAGGGCCGTCGTCAAATTAAAAAAAGCTTAGAAAGTGATCAGCGGTCATTTTTCTCGCTTCAACGGCGTTGCTGTAATGCCTCGGTTTCGAGGCATTCAGTAACACCGAGATTGGCATTAGGGGCCCTGTCTGGCCTCGCCCCGGGGCGTTAATGTCCACCATACACTGTATGGCGGCGGACACACCTCCTAAACTTCAATGGTGTCGCTGAAATGCCTCGAGGTATTCAGTGACACCAGACACCCACCTCTGGAGAGCGATCACAACCGCCACTGCAAGTGATTTTGCTACTCGTAAGATGGCGGAGTCCTTTAAAAAAAAAAAAAAACAATGAAGTTGAAAAGCGTTCACAGGAGAGGCTCTCCAGACCCTCCTGAGCAACTGGCTGCACTTGCAGATTGATTACGGGTACTGCATTCAACCGTGTTAGTCAATGGTGTCACGGTCGGGACTACTTGCCAAGCCGTCACTGTGTGGAGGGCGTGGGCATGAAGGGGTTAATAGCACCAGGCCTCTGGATTTACTAACTTCACCCCTTAACAAGGCATCAGTTATACCAAATTAACCCCCAAATCCTGCCTGTATCCCCCAAGTAGTCTGCCACCACTCACGATTTTGATACCGGATTCGTGAGAAGTCCGAATTAGAACATTTATCTCTCATATATACACTGCTCAAAATAATAAAGGGAACGCTTAACCCCTTAACGACAATTGACGTGCCAGGACCGGCACGTCTTTAACCCCTTAAGGACAATGGGCGGTCCCTAAACCCATTGAAAACAATTCATTTTGAGCCCGTACATGTACGGCGTTTGTCATTAAGGGGTTAAACGGGTGCAGAAAGCGATCTGTTTTCGCTTTCTGCACCCAAAAAATCACAGCCGCAGCTGCCGATGATCTTCGCCATCGAGCAAGATGGCCGCTGCCCTGTAACAGGAACCAACACATTTTAAAAGTTCGCTAGATGGTCCAGACCATCTAGAGAACTTTGGCTCCACTTGCAGGTTGAATACAGGTACTGCATTCACCATGCAAGTCAATGGAGCCCACCTTTCTAATCACAGTGTGATTAGTAAAAATAAATAAAAAAATAAAATTAATAATAATTAGAAAAAAAATAGTAAAAAACTAGTAAAATGTAAAAATCATTTCCCACTTATGTCACTATCAGAGGATCCTCCAAGTTGAAAAAAAATGTTAAAAATTTTTTAAAAAAAGACAAAAAAAATATATATATATATATATAAAATATATTTTTGTGAGCAAGTCCTAAAATTAGCATATTAGCTTAAAACAATTCTCGCATGGAAAGAGTTAAAATACTGGCATATTAAATGCCCGTGGGGTGTCTACTTTTAAAAAAGGTATGATTTGATGGGGTAAATTGAATTGGCCGGGTTCAACAATGTCCCAATTAACACCGGGGGAAGGATGGCCACACACCTAATTTCCAATTAGAAAAATGCACACGTACCAAATGTGGCCTTTTAGTTCCCACACAAATGATAAACCCATGCATGTGGGGTATCACTGCACTCAGGAGATGTTGATGAACACATATTGGGGTGTCGTGCGACAGCGGCATATACCAGGAGCTGTAAATTCCTACATAAAGTAGAATGCAAAGAGTTAAAATACCAGCATTTAAAATACCCTGTGGTAGTTTTGAAAAATATATGGTTTTGTTGGGCACACTGAAATGGCCCGGCTCCAAGATGTACCAAATAGGGCATGGGCAGTGGATCCCCAAATGCCAAAGTTCAACATTGAAAAATGCGCATGCCCCAAATGTGGCCCTTTTGCCCCCAAACGGCCAGGCAAAATCATTCATGTGAGGTATCGCTGTACTCAGGAGATGTTGCTGAACACATATTGGGGTGTTTTGTGATAGTGACATATACGAGAACCTTTTAATTCATACCTGAAGTAAAATGTGTGTGGAAAAACAAATGCAAAAAAATGACTACCACAAAGTTTGACAAAGGCTGGTGGTAGATATGGTGTATGGAAAGAGTTAAAATACTAGCATTTGAAATACCCTGGGGTGTCTAGTTTTCAAAAATATATGGCTTTATTGGGCACACTGAAATGGCCCGGCTCAAAGATGTACCAAATAGGGCATGGGCAGTGGATCCCCAAATGCCAAAGTTCAACATTGAAAAATGCGCATGCCCCAAATGTGGCCCTTGTGCCCCCAAACAGCCAGGCAAAATCATTCATGTGAGGTATCGCTGTACTCAGGAGATGTTGCTGAACACACATTGGGGTGTTTTGTGATAGTGACATATACGAGAACCTTTTTATTCATACCTGAAGTAAAATGTGTGTGGAAAAACAAATGCAAAAAAAATTACTACCATAAAGTTTGACAAAGGCGGATGGTAGAATTAGTGCTTTGAAAGGGTTAAAATACTAGCATTTGGAATACCCTGGGCTGTCTTGTTTTCAAAAATATATGACTTGATGGGGTAAATTGCGTGGGCCGGCTTCAAATATACCCGAAATGGCACATGGGGGGAAGAATTACCAGATTCGGAAAAAATGGCTTTGAAATAGCAAAACGCTACCTGTACTTATTGCCCCATAATGTGTAGAAAAAAGCAAAAAAACATAAAAACATTGGGTATTTCTAAACTCAGGACAAATAGTAGAATCTATTTAGCAGGTTTTTTCATTACCTTTTATAGATGAGTAAAAGATTTTTCAACTAAAAGTTAGAAACAGTCATTTTTTTCTAAATTTTTCACCATATTTTATACTTTTTTTAATAGTAAATAATATGATACAATCAAAACAATGTCCTCTAAAGAAAGCCCTTCTTGTCCTGAAAAAAACCAATGTCTAATGTGTGTGGGTTCAGTAAACGGGAAAGAAGAAAATTACAGCTAAACACAGCAGCGCAGAAATGTTAAAACGGCCATTGTCACGAAGGGTACAAAAAGTAAAATCAGCCTTTGTCACGAAGGGGTTAAACAACACAATGTAACTCAGTAAATCACATCTGTGAAATCACACTGTCCACTCAGGAAGCAACACTGATGGACAATCAATTTCACATGCTGTTATGCAAACGGAACAGACAACAGGTGGAAATTATAGGCAATTAGCAAGACACTCCCAATAAAGGAGAGGTTCTTCAGGTGGTAACCACAGACCACTTCTCAGTTCCTATGCTTCCTAGCTGATGTTTTGGTCACTTTTGAATGCTGGTGGTGCTTTCGCTCTGGTGGTAGCATGAGACGGAGTCTACAACCCACATAAGTGGCTCAGGTAGAGCAGCTCATCCAGGATGGCACATCAATGCGAGCAGTGGCAAGAAGGTTTGCTGTCTGTCAGCGTAGTGTGCAGAGCATGGAGGCGCTACCAGGAGACAGGCCAGTACGTAGAGGAGGCCGTAGGAGGGCAATAACCCAGCAACAGGACTGCTACCTCCGCCTTTGTGCAAGGAGGAGCCCTGCCAGAGCCCCGCAAAATGACCTCCAGCAGGCCACAAATGTGCATGTGTCCACTCAAACAGACACCATGAGGGCTCGATGTCCACTTACAGCCCAACACCGTGCAGGATGTTTGGCATTTGCCAGAGAACAGGATTGGCATATTCGCCACTGGCGCCCTGTGCTCTTTACACATGTGACAGACGTGACAGAGTCTGGAGACGCCGCGGAGAACATTTTGCTGCCTGCAACATCCTCCAGCATGACCGGTTTGGTGGTGGGTCAGTAATGGTGTGGGGTGGCATTTCATTGGGGGGCCGCACAGCCCTCCATGTGCTTGCCAGAGGTAGCCTGACTGCCATTAGGTACCGAGATGAGATCCTCAGACCCCTTGTGAGACC
Organism: Spea bombifrons; assembly: GCF_027358695.1. NCBI lineage: Eukaryota > Metazoa > Chordata > Amphibia > Anura > Pelobatidae > Spea > Spea bombifrons. Next base: position 7,019,574 of record NC_071099.1, read on the forward strand.
GCATGCTGGTGCGGTTGGCCCTGGGCTCCTCCTAATGCAAGACAATGCTAGACCTCATGTGGCTGGAGTGTGTCAGCAGTTCCTGCAAGAGGAAGGCGTTGATGCTATGGACTGGCCCGCCCGTTCCCCAGACCTGAATCCGATTGAGCATATCTGGGACATCATGTTTTGCTCCATCCACCAACGCCACGTTGCACAACAGACTGTCCAGGATGCTTTAGTCCAGGTCTGGGAGGACATCCCTCAGGAGACCATCCGCGGCCTCATCAGGAGCATGCCCAGGCGTTGTAGGGAGGTCATACGGGCACGTAGAGGCCAGACACACTACTGAGCCTCATTGTGACTTGTTTTAAGGACATTACATCAAAGTTGGATCAGCCTGTAGTGTGGTTTCCCATTTTGATTTTGAGTGTGACTCCATATCCAGACCTCCATGGGTTGATAAATTTGATTTCCATTGAGAATTTTTGTGTGATTTTGTTGTCAGCACATTCAACTATGTAAAGAAGGAAGTATGTCATACGATTAGTTAATTCATTCAGATCTAGGATGTGTAATCTTAGTGTTCCCTTTATTGTTTTGAGCAGTGTATATATATATCAACCCACCCCGGGCAAACGATATAAATATATACCGTATTGGCTCGAATATAGGCCGCACTTTTTTCCCCCACTTTAAGTCTTTTCGGGGTCTAGCGCCCGACGCCCGGGACATGCAGTCCCAGGCGCCGGGCAGGCAGCGGGGTTAGGATACAGATCCCCCGCAGCGGTGCAGGGGACCTGCATCCTACTCTCGGATGTCCTCAGACAGCCTCCCCTGCCAGCACTTTCCACGGGGGGGGGGCCGGGGGTGCCAGCACGGGAGGTTGTCTAAGCGCATCGTCTGGACGGTCACCGGCTGCAGCGATGCGGGTAAACAGCCTCCGGGTTGTTTACCCGCATCGCCGCAGCCGGTGACCGTCCACACGATGCGTTTTACCTCTGCCCCCAAGACTTACCGGAGCAGACTCCCGGGTGTCTTGCGGGGCGCCGGCGGGGGACATCTACGCGATACGCGTATACAACTTCCGGTTGTATACGCGTATTGCGTAGATGCCCCCCGCTGGCCCCGCAAGACACCCGGGAGTCTGCTCCGGTAAGTCGGGGGGGGCAGAGTGGCATATCTCGGCGGGGGGGAGGAGGAGGAGGACAGTGGCAGCATATCTGGGGGGGGACAGTGGCAGCATATCTGGGGGGGACAGTGGCAGCATATATCGGGGGGGACAGTGGCAGCATATCTCGGGGGGGGACAGTGGCAGCATATCTCGGGGGGAGGAGGGAGGAGGACAGTGGCAGCATGTCTCGGGGGGAGGACAGTGGCAGCATATCTCGGGGGGGAGACAGAGTGGCAGAATGTTTTTTTTTTTTTTGGTGCTTTTTTAAAGAAAAAAACTTTTTCTTTAAAAAAGCACCAAACTTTTAGGGTGCGGCCTATATACGGGGGCGGCCTATATCCGAGCCAATACGGTATATACCGTATTGGCTCGGATATAGGCCGCCCCCTAAAAGTTTGGTGCTTTTTTAAAGAAAAAGTTTTTTTAATAGACATGCTGCCACTCTGCCCCCCCCGAGATATGCTGCCACTCCCCCCCGAGATATGCTGCCACTCTGTCCCCCGCCCCAGAGATATGCTGCCACTGTCCCCCCCCCCCCCGAGATATGCTGTGTGCCGGCACCGGATGTTGTATACGCATATTGCGTAGATGTCCCCCGTCGGCCCCGCAAGACACCCGGGAGTCTGCTCTGGTAAGTCTTGGGGGCAGAGCTAAAACGCATCGTGCGGACGCTCACCGGCTGCGGCGATGCGCGTAAACAACCTTCGCTGCCGGCACGTCTGCATGATGTGCTTTAACGATCTCCCTTGCCGGGACTCCCGTGGGAAGGCTGGGGAGGCTGTCTGAGCGTATCAGAGAGTAGGATGCAGGTCCCCTGCACCGCTGCGGGGGATCTGTATCCTAATCCCGCTGCCTGCCCGGCGCCCGGGACTGCATGTCCCGGGCGTCGGGCGCTAGACCCCGAATATAGGCCGCACCCCCACTTTAAAGACTTAAAGTGGGGGGGGGAGTGCGGCCTATATATATATACCGTATATGCTCGATTTATAAACAAATGCTTAAGACTTATAATCTGGGTCGTTTTATAATCAGACCTCAAATAGTTCTGACTAAGATCCAGATCCCTTGCAGCACTGCTGGGGACCTGGATCCTCCTGTCTTATGCCTCCCTCTCCCCGAACCGGTGCTTCTGAGTCCCTGCGTAGTCGGGGCAGCGTGTAGAGGCCTACGCGATTCGTGCAGACAACTTCCGCTGCAGCCGGAAGGAGCAGCAGGGGTTGTCTGCGTCCATCGCGCAGACCTTCCCAGGCTGTCAGAGATCCGAGTCACAGTGGCATATAGAAGGTTAAAAGGCATATCATGGGGTACAGTGGAATTTAGAGGGTTAAAAGGCATATCATGGGGCACAGTGGCATATAGGGGGTATAAGACATTTCTGGGGCAGAGTGGCAAGCCTGGGGGCAGATGTGCATTACTGGGAAAAAAAAAAAAAAGGAAATAAAAACAAAATATTTTTCTCAATCATAGCTTTTACAAAAAAAAAAATAGTTCACATAGTTTACAATAATTAACATTTACTGGTAACACTTTTTCCCTATAGGGTCGTCTCATATTCAGGCTTTTTCATTTTTTCATAACTTTTCAGATTTTGGGGGTCATCTTATCATATAATCGAGCAAATACGGTATATCCTCTAGAAATTTGTTTACGCGCATCGCTGCCGGTGAACGTCTGCACGATGCGCTTAGACAATCTCCCGTGCCGGCCCCCCCCCCGTGGAAAGTGCCGGCAGGGGAGGCTGTCTGAGCGTATCAGAGAGTAGGATGCAGGTCCCCTGCACCGCTGCGGGGGATCTGTATCCTAATCCCGCTGCCTGCCCGGCGCCCGGGACTGTATGTCCCTGGTGTCGGGCGCTAGACCCCGAATATAGGCCGCACCCCCACATTAAAGACTTAAAGTGGGGGGGGAGTGCGGCCTATATTCGGGCCAATACGGTATATATATATATACCGTATATGCCCGATTTATAAACAAATGCTTAAGACTTATAATCTGGGTCGTTTTATAATCAGACCTCAAATAGTTCTGACTAAGATCCAGATCCCTTGCAGCGCTGCTGGGGACCTGGATCCTCCTGTCTTATGCCCCCCTCTCCCCGAACCGGTGCTTCTGAGTCCCTGCGTAGTCGGGGCAGCGTGTAGAGGCCTACGCGATTCGTGCAGACAACTTCCGCTGCAGCCGGAAGGAGCAGCAGGGGTTGTCTGCGTCCATCGCGCAGATCTTCCCAGGCTGTCAGAGATCCGAGTCACAGTGGCATATAGAAGGTTAAAAGGCATATCATGGGGCACAGTGGAATTTAGGGGGTATAAGACATTTATGGGGCAGAGTGGCAAGCCTGGGGGCAGATGTGCATTACTGAAAAAAAAAAAAAAGGAAATAAAAACAAAATATTTTTCTCAATCATAGCTTTTATAAAAAAAAAAAATAGTTCACATAGTTTACAATAATTAACATTTACTGGTAAAACTTTTTTCCCTATAGGGTCGTCTTATATTCAGGCTTTTTCATTTTTTCATAACTTTTCAGATTTTGGGGGTCATCTTATCATATAATCGAGCAAATACAGTATATCCTCTAGAAATTTGTAAATAATTTGGTTACGTGATCCTCTCTTAGGGTTTGTGGATATCAATACTAGAGCCCAAAGACAGACTTAGATTATGAATATTTTAATAACAAGACAAAGATTACACAGTGCCAAACTACTACTACACAATTACCTCTAGACTGTAAGCTCATTTGAGCAGGGCCCTCCTCACCTGTTGTCTCTTTTTTTTAGGGCTGCAACTAACAATTATTTTCATAATCGATTAGTTGGTCGATTACTTTTTCGATTACCGTATTTGCTCGATTATAAGACGACCCTGATTATAAGACGACCCCCCAAAATCTGAATATTAACTTAGGAAAAAAAGAAAAAGCCTGAATATAAGACGACCTTAAAGGAAAAAAGTTTTACCAGTAAATGTTAATTCATGTAAACTATTTTTTTTTAATAAAAGCTATGATTGAGAAAAATATTTTTTTTTTGTTTTTATTTCTTGTATTTTCCAACCTGTCCCCCAGTTACGCACATCTGCCCCCAGGCTTGCCACACCAATATGGCACTGTGGCCCATGATATGCCTTTTAACCCTCTATATGCCACTGTGCCCCATGGTATGCCTTTTGACCCCCTATGTGCCACTCTGCCTCCAGAAATGCCTTATACCCCTATATCCCATTCTGGCATTTAGGGGGTTAAAATGCATATTATGGGGCAGAGTGGCATATAGGGAGGTATAAGGCATTCCAGGAGGCAGAGTGGCATTAAGGGAGTTAAAAGGCATTATATAGAGCACTCTGCCTCCAGAAATGCCTTATACCCCTATATGCCACTCTGGCATTTAGGGGGTTAAAAGGCATATTATGGGGCAGAGTGGCATATAGGGAGGTATAAGGCATTTCAGGAGGCAGAGTGCACTATTAAATGCCCCCTTAACGCCACTCTGCCTCCTGAAATGCCTTATACCTCCCTATATGCCACTCTGCCCCATAATATGCCTTTTAACCCCCTAAGTGCCAGAGTGGCATATAGGGGTGTAAGGCATTACACACACACACACACACACACACACACACACACACACTTACCGGTGCTTCGAATTTCCTCCTGTATTGCCGGGGCAGCGGGTTGACGTCTCATTCCGCGGCAGCCGGAAGGAGGTGGAGTTGGCAGCGGGGGTTTGTATGCGTCCGTCGCAAATACCTTCCCCGGCTGTCAGAGATCAGGAACTCTGGAACTCTGGTCTCTGACAGTCGGGGAAGGTATTTGCGACGGACGCATACAAACCCCCGCTGCCAACTTCACCTCCGGAAGCACCGGTAAGTGTGTGGGGAGGGGGGGGGGGCGACGACAGGAGGATCCAGGTCCCCTGCAGCAGTGCGGGGGATCTGGATCTTAGTCTACTAATCAGACCTCTATTTGAGGTCTGATTAGAAGACGACCCCGATTATAAGACGAGGGGTATTTTTCAGAGCATTTGCTCTGAAAAAAACCTCGTCTTATAATCGAGCAAATACGGTAATTGGGTAAAAAAAAACAATATGCAAATTTTTCGTTTAAAATAAAAACTTATAATTTACTTATCATAATGGCATTTCACTGACATAATAATTAAAACTATATTTTAAGAACCCAAAAAAGATTTACTACTAAATATTCATGTAAACATTTTTTTCATATTTAATGAAAAATGCCTCTTGCTTATATTTTCTTTTATTTGCCAACCTGCCCCCCAGTTATGCACATCTCACCCCCAGCTTGCCTCTCTGCCCAAGAAATGCCTTATACACCCTATATATATATATATATATATATATATATGCTACTCTGCCCCCATATATTCCTTATACCCTCCTATATGTCAGAGATGCCACTGCGCCCCCTTATACCCCTTATACCGCCTATATGCCACTCTGTCCCCTGATATGCCTTATACCCCCCCTGGTATGTCTTATAGCCTCCTATATGCCACTCTGTCCTCTAATATGCCTTATACCCCCTATATGCTACTGTGCCCCCTGATATGCCCTATAGCCCCCTATATGTCACTGATATGCCACTGTGCCCCAATATGCCTTATACCCCCCCATATGCCTTTTACCCTTCATATGCCACCATGCCCCCTGATATGCCTTATAGCCCCTTTATGCCACTGTGCCCCCTGATATGCCTTATAGACCCTTTATGCCACTGTGCCCCCTGTTATGTCTTATGCCCCTCTGATATTTGAAAAACTGACATTGCTAAAATAGGTATAAAAATATATGCTTTAATAAATATAGACAAAAAAATAGATAATACACAATACAATATAAATATATGGACAATATAAACAATAAATCAAATATAACAACAATCAAAAAATAAAAAACACAAATTAAAAAATGCACATAATTAATAGATCCCGAAAAAATTGCCTGACCAGGGGTTAATATATCAACAGAAGAAACACGGGGCAAATGAGCGTAAAAATAAAGATAATACTCCAGGCTTAGCTTACCCAGTGGTGCTTATTTGTCCTGTTTTTCTTCTGTTGATATATTAACCCCTAGTGGGGCAGTAGCGGAGGTTGCGCACATCGCTCGCTAAAATCCAAATCCCCTGCAGCGCTGCAGGGGACCCAGATCCTCTCTGGCAGCCGGTAGGGGTCTGTGCGATGTGCGCAGACAGCCTCCGCTTCTCCCCTCCACTTCCATTAGGGCTTCCATGATGGAAGCCGCACAGGAAGGTCATGTGATGCCGGGTTCAGTGATAGAAGCCCCAGCGGAAGTGGAGGGGAGACGCGGAGAATGTCTGCGCATTTCGCACAGACCCTCACCTGGTCGCAGAGAGGATCCAGGTCTCCTGCAGTGCTGCGGGGGAACTGGATTTTAGTGTTATAATCTGATTTCTATTTGAGGTCGGATTATAGATGGAGGGGAGTTTTTCAGAGCATTTTGCTTTGAAAAAACTAATTTTATAAATCGATAAAAATCAATTCAACTAATCGATAATGAACATCGTTGACAACTATTTCCATAATCGATTTTATCGATTCGTAGTTGCGGCCCTAGTCAATATGTTATGTTACATACTATTTGTTATGTCCTGTCTACCCATTGTACAGCGCTACGGAATTTGATGGCGCTATATAAAATAATAAATAATAATTACAAAAAACAAGACATACAAAATAAAACCAGCAAAAAAATAATGGGACTTAAACACAGGACTCTCGCTCACGGGTTTCTCCAATAAGTAGACCTGTGGGAACTCCTTAAGTCCAGATGGTTTCTTATGATGTTGTTCCGATCAGAATATATCATGGAGTTCTCCTTTGCCCCTAAATCAGATTCTGTTTCAAGAAAACACCCCTCTGACCACATGGCCAATTATATGACACATTTTCCAAGAATTGGTTCCCATCTTTGATGTGCCAATAAGTTATGGTGGGGTAAAGGTGATGGAAAACCCCTCCACTTAAGACAGGAATGGAATTCCTATAACTAAGGATTCTTATCTGTTAGGCCATGAACCACCACAGGGGTCCTAGGGGAAGATGACACCTCTTGCCAGAACAGATACAGAGGGCATGTTACATAGTTACATAGTTACATAGGCTGAAAAAAGACATGCGTCCATCAAGTTCAGCCTTTCCTATATCTGTTAATTTGTTGCTGTTTGATCCAAAAGAAGGCAAAAAACCCCGGCTTCGCTCTTTCCAATTTTGCACTAACCAGGGAAAAAAATTCCTTCTTGACCCCAAAATGGATTTCTCCTTGGATCAATAAGCTGTTTCCCCATAATTAAAGATTATATCCCCGAATATTATGTTTTTCCAGGTATCCATCCAGTTGCAGTTTAAACGTCTGTACAGACTCTGATAAAACTACCTCTGCAGGCAGAGAATTCCACATCCTTATTGTCCTTACTGTAAAAAACCCTTTCCTCTGCTTTAGTCTAAATCTCCTTTCTTCCAGTCTAAATGCATGACCACGTGTCCTATGCATAGTCCTGTTTATGAACAGATTTCCACACAATGGTTTGTATTGGCCCCGAATATATTTATATAACGTTATCATATCCCCTCTGAGGCGACGTTTTTCTAAACTAAACAGATTTAAATTAGTTAACCTTTCTTCATAACTATAGTGCTCCATTCCTTTTATTAATTTTGTAGCCCGCCTCTGCAACCTTTCTAATGCTATGATATCTTTCTATAGAAAAGGTGCCCAAAATTGCACAGCATACTCAAGGTGCGGCCTTACCATTGATTTATACAGAGGCAAAATTATATCTTTATTCCGCGACTTGATGCCCCTTTTTATACACGACAATACCTTACTGGCCTTAGCAACCGCAGACTGACACTGCACATTGTTGCCTAGTTTGTTGTCTATAACAATTCCCAAATCCTTCTCATTTGTCATTACCCCTAATTCACTACCGTTTAGGGTGTAGGTTGCTTGTGCATTCGCTACCCCGAAGTGCATAACTTTACATTTATCTACATTGAATTTCATCTGCCATTTGAGTGCCCAGTCCCCCAGTCTATCTAGATCCCTCTGCAGCACTGTAATATCCTGCTCGCCCTGTATAACTTTACCTAGTTTTGTGTCACCTGCAAACACAGAAACATGACTTACAATGCCTCCTGCCAGGTCATTTATAAATATGTTGAATAAAATTGGTCCCAGAACAGAACCCTGAGGGACACCACTTACCACTTTTGACCAGCTTGAAAATTTACCATTTATAACAACTCTCTGTTCTCTACCTCTAAGCCAATGTTCTACCCAAGAACAAGAATTTGCATCTAGGCCAATTTCTTTCAGTTTGAATACTAACTTATTGTGTGGAACCGTGTCAAACGCCTTGGCAAAATCCAAGTAGATTATATCCACTGCAACACCCTGATCTACACTTCTACTTACTTCTTCGTAGAATGCAATTAAATTAGTTTGACATGACCTATGTTTCATAAAACCATGCTGATTTATGCTAATACTATTCTTCCCAAGGAATTCTTGAATATTATCCCTAAACAGCCCTTCAAATACTTTCCCAGCAACGGAAGTTAGGCTCACAGGTCTATAATTTCCGGGCACAGAGTTGGAACCCTTTTTGAAAATAGGAACCACATCTGCCTTCCTCCAATCCTCTGGTACAATTCCTGAAAGAAAAGAATCCCGAAAGATTAGAAACAGAGGTTCACTTATTTCCTGACACAGCTCCTTAAGTACTCGTGGGTGAATACCGTCAGGCCCTGGAGCCTTGTTAACATTAATTTTCTTTAGTTGCTGCAGCACCTTGTCCTGGGCCATCCACTCACAGTTTGACTGAAAATTTTTCTCAGTGGTCCTATGTATCTCCATTGCCATAGGTTCCTCCATAACATATACTGAGGAAAAATACTTATTTAAAGTTTCTGCTTTTTCCTGGTCCTCCTTAACCAACACTCCCCTCTCTGTTATTAATGAACCTACGTTTTCATTCTTTGTTTTTTTAGAATTTATGTACTTAAAGAATTTTTTGGGGTTAGTTTTGCTCTTTTTGGCAATCACCCTCTCATTTTCTAGTTTAGCCCATCTAATCACTTTTTTGCATGCTTTATTGGCTTCCTTATATCTTATGTAGGATGCCTCTGATTCGTCTGATTTAAATGCTGTAAAAGCCATTTTCTTATTTTTAATTTCCTGCCTAACGACCCCACTAAGCCACATGGGTTTCAATTTGTTTCTTTTATATTTGTTTCCTAGTGGTACATACTGAGAAGTGTACCCTGCTAATATTTGTTTGAAAATACTCCATTTTCCTCAGTATTTTTATCCCTGAAGAGTTTTTGCCAGTCAATAAGTTGTAAAGCTGCCCTTATCTTATTGAAATTGACCTTCTTAAAATTATACGTTTTAGTATTCCCCATGGGCAATTTCTTTTTTGAGTTTATTTCAAAAGAGACCATATTGTGATCACTATTACCCAAGTGCTCCCCCACTTGAATGTTAGACACAAGATCAACATTGTTTGTTATCACCAGATCCAAACAAGTATCCTTTCTAGTTGGTGCTTGTACCAGTTGTGACATGAAGGTGTCATTTAACAGGTTCAAAAACCTGGATCCCCTTGCAGAACTACTAGTCTCTCTATCCCAATTTATGTCCGGGTAATTAAAATCTCCAATAATTAACGCGTTACCCAGATGTGCAGCTTTCTCAATTTGTTCTAACAGCTGCTCTTCCTCATCATTATTAACATTAGGTGGTTTATAACATATCCCAACCAGTAGTTATTTTCCTTTTTTTTGCCCCAAGTTGACATAAAGTTTCCACAAATCCCTTGTCGCCTTCAAGATGCTTAATATTTGACTTTAGCTCGTTGCTAACATACAAGCATACTCCTCCTCCCTTCCTGCTTTTTCTGTCCTTCCTATATAATGTATAACCTTTTAAGTTAACTGCCCAGTCATGGCTCTCATCCCACCATGTTTCTGTTATGCCTATTATATCATATTGGTTAGTGTATGCTATAGCCTCTAGTTCTCCCATTTTGTTATTTAGGCTCCTTGCATTAGCAAGCATACATTTAATATTACCCTGAGTCTCTTGAATTTTATGAGAATTTTTATTAATACATACCTCCTCTGTTCTGATCTTGCCCCTCCCCCCATCTCCACCCCCCTTGTTCTGATCTGAAGCCCCACTCCTTTCTGCACTATCTCCATTTTCAAGATCTCTGTGTCCCTCCCCCCCTACCACTAGTTTAAAAACTCATCCAGCCTTCTAGCCATCCTCTCCCCTAGCACAACAGACCCTCTTCCGTTTAGGTGCAATCCATCACCGCTATAAAGATTGTACCCAAGCGCAAAATCAGCCCAGTGCTCTATAAAGCCAAAACCCTCCTTCCTACACCATGGCTTTAGCCACGCATTTACCTCCCTGATCTCCCGCTGCCTTTCTACTGTTGCGCGTGGCACTGGTAATATTTCTGAAAATACTACCTTGGAGGTCCTTTTCTTCAATTTATCTCCTAATTCCCTGAAATCATTCTTTAGGACCTTCCATTTTCCACTGACTTTGTCATTGGTACCAATATGGACCATGACAGCCGGGTCTTCCCAAGCCCCTCCCAATAATCCATCCACTCTGTCAGCAACATGCCGGACCCGAGCACCCGGGAGACAGCAAACTGTCCGGTTGAGCTTATCAGAGCGGCAGATTACCCTATCTACTCTCTTAATAATAGAGTCCCCTACCACCACAACCTGTATAGCCTTTCCTACGCTCTCAACCCCACTCATACTAGAGGGGCTGTTCCCTCGGCTGTTAGAAGGAACAGCTTCCTCCAGTATAGCTACTCCTGAGCTGATGCACACAACATCTTCACTCAAGCGGGCAAATCTGTTAGGCTGCACAAGGTCAGGACTAGCTAAACCTTTCCTCCCCCTCTACCACCACGTGTAACTGTGACCCAGCTACATGCCTGTTCCCCAGCTGACTTATCTCCTCCCTCTTCACTACCTGCACCCACTAAACTCTGCTCAGTGAGCAGCAGACTCCTTTCAAGATTGTCTATCTCTCTCAAAGTTGCAATTTGCTTCTCCAGATCTCTAATATGAGATTCCAGAGAAGCCACTTGCTCACACCTGCCACAGAGGTATGGACCCTGGACGGATTCATCCAGGAATGCATACATGAAACAAGATGTGCATTGAGTCAGATCATCAATCTTGCTAACTCCCATAACCATACTCATAATCAAGTATAAGAAAAAAAAATAAAATAAATGAGAACCTACAAAATAACAGTTAAACAAGAACACCCGTCAAAATAAACAGTTAAAAGTAAAAATATAAAGCAGTATAAATACAGTACCTTGTGGAACCCCTGTTTCTCTTTCCAAATCCTGTTTCTTTTTAACTCCTACTTAAAATAGCCTATTTGAAAATGCAGAAGCAACTCAAGTGCTGGGAAGGACAGAGTAGCATATCTGGGGGGTATAAGGCATATCAGGGGGCACAGTGGTATATCAGGGGGTATGCGGCATATAGGGTATATAATGCATATGTGGGGAGGGTGAAGTGGCATATCTGGGAGGCATGTGGCATATCTGGGTGTATGCGGCATATCTGGGGTATGCGGCATATCTGGGGTATGCGGCATATCTGGGAGGGATTAATGTAAATGTTATCTTTTGAATAGGGGTGTAAGGGATATTTTGTCTTTGCAGTCAATTTGTAGGTGGGGTCTGGATTTGAGTTAACTTATCAGCTAGACTCCTGCAGTCAACTGTTAATTTCAATGAATGTAGATGCAAGTTAGACTAGTCAATCTCGTGTGAGTATGCTGTTCCTACAGCAGACTTTCTATTAACGGACATTCTTAACACATGGAACTATTCATCCATCAAATACAACCTTGCAAAGCTACCTTAAGAAGGTATAAGAACCCAGGGCCGGACTGGGAATGAAAAGCAGCCCTGGAAATATTTGCACACTCCATGTATTGTAATCAGTACACTAAAAAAGTCATACACGGGATGCCTGAAGCCACAATTTTAAGGCAAGACAGGAGGCTTGCTATTTTGCATATCTTCCTTTACTCTTACCGACAGCAGCAAAGAAAGCAAAGTGTTAACATAACACTGGTAACAACCAATAAAAACAAGGTATAGCAGTATATAAACCCCAAGACATCCCTAATCTTCTTCTTTCTTTGCTGCTCACCGTAGCTGCAGGTCAGATAATTTGTTTATGATTCTTTCTGCTTGGTATTTATTGTCTATTTATATACATATATATATATATATATATATATATGGATACATGTATACGCACATATATTTATATGGATTTGCTTATTATACATATTTTGGTGCTTAATTGCGTTATATTTTATTTATAGTTATTTTTATAGTTATATTTATATTCATTTATAATTCTTTGTATGTCTTTGGTGTAGGGGTCTTTGCCCCGTTTTGGTTCTTGGGCCCTTGGCCCGTTCCTCCCAGTGTCTTTTTCCGGAACGTCATAAGACGGCCCTCCTACGGATGGACCCCCGTCTGGCAGAGCTGGGTTCAATGGATCTCATTGCGGTTTGGGGACGCTTTTGTGAAGAAGCCTTACATGCATGTGTCCCTAATAACCTCATGGAACAAGGCAAAGTTCTCCATGAGAAAGGTGTTCCAGACTGGCCCTCGTTTTTCCGGCGGGGCCGGGTCGCTCATCCTATCAAGGGCTTTCCAGCAGGCACAGCCAGCTTATCGCAGTTCCTTCCAGCACCGCTCTTTCATACCTAGAGGAGGAAGTAGAGATTTCGTCTCCCCGCCACACCAGGTCCGGAAACGTTCTGGCGAGTTAACACTTTTGTGGTTCATCGCCACTTTAAAATGGAGGGTGTCCATCTTCTGCGGGACCTTATGTCGGAGGAAGATTGGTTCACCAGGTTGGACCTCAAGGACGTACGTTTTCTTCAATTCCGCTGGGGCAGACAATTATGGCAATTCAAATCGCTCCCATTCGGTCTCAGTTCTGCATCCTGGTGCTTCACAAAGCTCCTAAAGCCAGTGATGGCTTTCTTCTGATCTCAAGGTATCCAATGTATTGTTTATCTCAACAATATCCTTCTTTTTTCCAGACAGACGGATTTCATGGTTCAGACGCTTCATCAATTGGGTTTTGTTGTCAACGCACTCAAATCTGAGCTAAACCCCAGCCAGTGCATCCTGTTGGGTTTCGAAATAGACTCCAGGACGGCGATGTTGCAGCTTGCAAGGACAAAGATTGTTGCCATCCAGAAGGAGATCTGCGCCCTCCGCTTACTCACGCATGTTGTGGTCTCCTCGCGTCTTCCATTCAGGCGATCTTCCCGGGTCCTCTACACTACCGTGTACTTCACTGCCTTAAGGCTCGACATCTACGCAGGTTGCCATCGTATGATCAGCCGGTCCGCCTTACCTCAGAAGTAAGGTTGGAACGGGCGTGCAATCTTCGGTTCGCAACCAGATTTCGTCCTGGAGTCCGACGCCAGCATGCTGGGCTGGGGAGCAGCTTCCCTCATGGAGGCGACCGGTGGACGTCAGAAGGGCGTTCCCTTCACATAAATTGCTTGGAACTGATTGCAGGATCCTTCGATCAAGAGCCTGGGGAAGGACCGGTCAGATTGCTGTGTTCTCCTCCGAATGGACAAGGTCTCGCGGTACGGTACATCAATCGCTTTGGGGGCACCCGCTCCCAGCGCCTCATAGAACTGACGGAGGACATTTTTCAAGTTCTGTCTGGATCACAACATCACCCTGCATGTGGAATATCTCCCGGGGGTGGAGAACCTCATGGCGGTCACGTTTTCATGGCGGTCACAGGAGGGAGGTAAGTGACTGGAGGCTTCACAGACAGCCAAGGGTAATTCACTACCTTCGGCGAGCTGGAGGGTCCCTGGTTCTAGTAACTTCGCTCTGGCACCCACAGCCATGGTTCTTGGCACTGCTTGAGATGTCGATCCAGGATGCCCAGGCCTTTCCTTCTTTTCCGTCTATCCTTTCGGATCCAGACGGGCAGGCTCATCCCCGCATATTGGGGGGTCGATCATCGCTGGTGGCTTGGACAATTTCAGGGGTCCCCGAGCAGGCTCGGGTTTATCGGAGACCGCTCAGTCCTTGTTCAGGGAGTCCTGGGCTCCAGGCACCAGGAAGTCTTGCCAGTCAGCTTGGAGAAGCTGGTCTGCTTGGTGTGTGGGACAACAAGTGGATCCCCATTTGGCCCCTGTAGCACTCAGCCTCAATTTTTTGGCCGATCTTTTTAGAAAGGGTAAGTTGTATCGAACCATTAACGTTTTTTGTTGGGCGATCTCTTTGGCCATTAAGGTTGCGCAGGTGAGTCGGTGCGGAGAGATCTCCCTTGCTTTGTCGGTTGTTGAAGGGCATCTGCCTGTCTCATCCTCCGGCTGCTCGCTATGATTCCTTGGGGGATGTCACAGTGGTTCTGGACTTCTTCCAGGCTTGGCCAGACGACGAGTGTTTGTCTTTAAAACAGCTGTCGACTAAACTTTCACTGCTGTTTTGCCTTTTATCATTTCACAGAGTCTCTGATGTGAGGGCTTTCGATGCTCATGCTATCTTTTTCCCCGGAGGGGATTTTTTTCCGTGTCCATAGGAGGACTACGTCCCTTTCTACTTCTGTGTCCTATCCATATTTGTTTGAGGATCCTAAACTATGTGTCGCCAGGTGTGTTCGCACGTATTTGGCGCGTACGGAGGCGGTTAGGCCTTCTTCCCAACTTTTGATCTTGTATGTCAAGCCTTTTTGGCAGGTTTCTGTTCCTACGTTAGCCAGGTGGATCCATTGGCTTCTTTCTTTGGCGGGCTCTTTTGGGGCTCATTCAGTTAGGGGTGCCCTGGCGGCTGTTGGTGCCCTGGGTGATATTTTGTGGGCGGCAAATTGGTCGCGCACTTCCACCTCTCGTACAATCTATTTTCGCCCGTTGTCTTCAGGGTTAAAACTGCAAAATAGGAAGCCTCCTGTCTTGCCTTAAAATTCTAAATTATTCTAGCTTTGGTGCCTAAAAAATTGTCATTTTAATAAAGACAGGAGACGAGTGTTTCCCCACCTCCCTCCCCTTTTTAGCGCTGGGCTTGAGGTGAGTATGGTTTTGGTATTATGTTTATCTATTTGTTGCCTGTTTGCTTTATGGCTATGGGTTTGTTGGGGTTAATGTTTCTGTCTAGGGATACGGTCCAGTTATGGTTTTCTCTCTTCTTTTCCAGCTTGATCACCAATCATCTGGCTGCTGGTTTTCTGTTGGTGTGTTCTCTGGTACTCAGCTACCGAAAGAGGAAGATTAGGGATGTCTATATGGGGTTTATATGCTGCTATACCTTGTTTTTTATTGGTTGTCACCAGTGTTATGTTAACTCTTTCTTTGCTGCTGTCGGTGAGAGTAAAGGAAGATATGCTAATTTCTCGCCTCCTGTCTTTATTAAAATTAAATAGTTCAATTTATTCCTACAGACAGTAAAGTGCCAGGAAACAGATAACCAGATAAACACCAGGACAGGCTTTGCCACATCAGCACCCAAACACACACACACCAGGACAGTCTCTGCCACACGACACACAAACACACACACACCTGGAAGGCTCTGCCACAATGACCCCCAAACACACCACTACAGGCTCTGCCGCACCGACACCCGAACATATACACTAGGACAGGCTCTGCCACACTGACACCCAAACACACACCAGGACAGGCTCTGCCACACCGACACCCAAAACACACACCAGGACAGGCTCTGCCACACCGACACCCAAACACACACACCATGACAGGCTCTGACACACCAGGACAGGCTCTGCCACACCAACACCCAAAACACACACCAGGACAGGCTCTGCCACATAACACCCAAACACACAGGCCAGGATAGGTTCTACCATATGATACCCTTGTGTATTGATGCCTCAGCCAGGCCCCCTTTACTATTAATGTCCCCCCCACAACCTTGTGTATTGCCCCCCTTTGTGCATTTATGCCCCCACACCCTTGTGTATTGATGCCCCCACCTCTTTTGTATTTGTTAATGTGATGCCCCCACTGCCATGTGTATTACCCCCAGCCACCCACCCCCCCTGTTTATATTGATTTTGTAATGCCAAAACCCAGTCACCCCCCTCCCTTGAATATGGATGGGCTTTCCTATAACCCCTAACTATTTTTATGGAAATCCTTACATTTTTTCCTGCTCTCCTACAATGTGACTGTCACGGACAGGGCTATCGGCCGAGCTGTGACGTGGGAGTACGGGCGTAACAAGGGTCAAACGCCAACCAGACTTCCGGCACGTTTGGTCACTTTCCCCGCAGGGCACCAAGCAGCCACCACCAACCCCAACCAGTCACCCCAAAACTCCCAGTGTAAAACACGCTGCCACCACCAAGAACTTTAAAACTGGGCGTCTTAGGTTACCCAAAAACAATTAGACTGCGATAACTACACAACCCCTAAACTAATATCTATATAGTTAACCACTTAGTAACGTGACATATCTATATGTATACAAAAGGCTATCTCTAGGCTGAATTCGATTAGAGAACAAAGACAGAACTGATTAAAAATGTTTAATCTGAGCATAAAATGGGTCACAGTGCTGTTATACAAAAATGCATATAAAAAGAGACATAGACTAAAATAGTACAAGTACAAAACAGTAGAAAATAAAAGGGATAAAACAGAGTATCATACCATACTTCCTTGGAGCCTTGATGTTGTCTCTGTGATGGTAAAAACAGGCTCTCCCTCCATTACCAACGGCCCACCTTTTTATCCCCCCCCAAGACCGCCCTTTTCCTGTTACCTGAGCAAGGGGATGGGAGCAGGGGGTTCAGAACTATGACCTTCTGAAGGCGGAGTTATATCTTCTCAACTTTGGTCTGGGATCACAAAATATGTAATATGTCGCTGGCTGAGCTTGGCATAATTATGACACCAGGATCATCATAATTCTCTGGTCCTAGTGATCATTTTCATAACAAACTCCACACCTGTATCAGTTAGCACAAGGACACATTTGCATAACACTTGCTATGGTCATGCCTGCATGGCGTGTTTGGTCTCCCTGAAACCAGCACATCACAGGCATAAGGATGCAATGTATGATGGGGCCCAAAAGTTATGTACCCATCATATTTTGGACATTATGCATTTCATCATTTTACCCTGTGTCTATTGATACCCTGTCTCCACACCCCAGGGAGATATAGCCAGGATGTCTGGCCCTTCACTCTTCCACAGGAATCCCTTCCTGTCCCAGATGACAATACCCAGCATGGGGTAATCAAGTTTTATTTTGGGTTCTGGCTCCAAAAGGAAAGGTGTGAACAAATGTTACTGGACCTAGCATCAGTCAAATCCCTTAACCCATTCAGTGCCAAGCTCCAGTTACTCATGCCATGGCATGACAGTGACGATCCTCTCCTTGTCACGAGGAACTCTTCTGTGAGCCTGCCCCCTTGAAGGTCACGTGCGTCTGTAAGACTGCCTCCGCCAGCCGCTTTAACTTCATTGAATGTTGGTCTGCCGGTCCATGAACCGGCCAGCCCACCAGGAAATTTCCCGGTATCCCGGTGGGCCAGTCCGGCCCTGTAAGATGCTTTGCTTTGCAGCATCCACGGTTCAGCTGTGGATCATGGGAGGAAAGCGTCCCCCACCCCCAAAAAAGCATTGCACAGGGAGGCTGTTTGAGGCGGTAACTTTATACTGAAAGTAAAATGTGTATGAAAAAAGAAGAAAACACTATGGCAAACTAACAAAGGCTGGTGGTAAATGTGCGTGGAGAAAAGTTAAAATACCAGCATTAGAAATTCCCAGAGGTATGTGTTTTTCAAAATATTTGATGGGGTAAATTGAATTGGCTGGCTTCAAAGTTATCCCAAATAGGATATGTGGGAAGAATTTTCAACATGTCATAATTCCAGTTTGGAAAAATGCACACCTCCCAAATGTGGCATTTTAGTACCCATACAAACCCATTCATGTGGGGTATCACTGTGCTCAGGAGATGTTGCTGAACACATATTGTTTGACAGTGACATATTCCAGGAGCGGTAAATTAATACCTGAAGTACAATGTGTGTCTTCAAACATTATATGTTTGATGGGGTAAATTGCATTGGCCGATTTCAAAGATGTCCCAAATAGCACATTGGGCAGAATTACCAGATTTGGAAAAATGGTTTTGAAATAGCAAAATGCTATTTGTAATGTGCAAAAAAAAGCAACAAAAATAAAAGCATTGGCTATTTCTAGACTCAGGACTCATTTTTTTTTCATTCGTTTTTGCAGGGGAGTAAAAGATTTTTCAAATAAGTGAGGTTTTTTTTAAAAAAAACAACATTTTTTTATAGTAAATTAGAGGATATGATAAAAATAATCATATCTAAAGAAAGCCCTGCTTGTCCTGAAAAAAAAACAATATATGATGTGTGTGCGTGCACTAATGGAGAAAGAAAATTACAGCTAAACAGCAACATCGGAAAAATGTTAAAATGAGCTTAGAAGGATTTTTATCCATTTTTCCCAGGCTTCATAACTTTTTTCATTCCATCTATCGTGAGTCGTGATCGATTTCTCCATATAACATTGGTGTAGTATTTGAGATTTAATCTTTACCCACATTATTGGCTCTGAAATTCTCCAGTTTTTAGCTATATTTATCTTGATTGCCGTTAAGACAATGGTCGCCTCTGGATAAATGATGTTTGTGGGAACAAATTCATTAAAACCAAATTTTTTACACTTCAAATCTTACTCTATACAATGCAATGTTTTATTCTAAAGTTCTATAAGTGAAAAGATCCCCCAAATTATCTGAATATACATGTATATTAGAAATGAGGTAAGGATGAGCTGTGATCACAAATTGCTGCACATCTGGGTCACATTTTAATCATGGGGCATTTTAATTACCCAGTTATATACTAGAACACATAGGACAGCAAAATGGAGCACATTTTTGAACCTGTTAAATTATTGCTTCAGGTTGTGATTTGTGGTGACACCTACAAGAAAGGACATGGGTCTAGTGATAACTAGATAGAGCTTCTGTCAAATATTCAAGTAAGGGAGCATTTGGGGACCAGCGATCGCATGAATTCTCAGGAAGAAATGCAGATGGTGAGTGGAATATCTTGAAACCAACTTTTATAGCACACTTACAAGCATATCCTCTAGGGTAACAAAAACAAAAGAAGGAAAAAGAAATGCCATTAAACAAATCAAAACGTACGGCACCCATGAGGAAGAGAGAGAGGTGTGCCGAGCGGTCGTTTTCAGCAACCGCTCGGCGCCCTTCTGTCTCCTCTGCTCCTTGCCGCCACCTGCCTTAGCGCTGCCCTGACTGCAGTGGTGGAAGCGTGAGGCATCTGTCTCAGTGCCTGCGCTACACTGAGACAGTGTAGCCACAGTGAAGCCACGCACACCGCTCAGCAGTGAAGCCACGCACACCGTGGCAAAGCAGCGAGACAGAGGCTTTGCGCTCCCACCACAGGACTTCTACAAGGTAACTGAACTTCAAAGGGAGGTAGGGAGAGGGTAGATAGTGAGAAAGGGGGGTAGGGAGAGGGTAGATAGTGAGAAGGGGGATAGGGAGAGGGTGGATAGTAAGATGGGGGAGAGGAGAAGATAGTGTGAGAAGGGGGAAAGGTAGATAGTGTGAGAAGGAGGAGAGGGTAGATAGTGTGTTTGAGCCTTGGGGACCAAGATAGCACAGACAGGGTGTTTATGGGACAAAGTTGGCTCACTGTGGAATGTAATTTGTGTAATCTGAGTTCTGGTCAGGTTCTATGTAGGGAATGTGGACGCCAGGGCTAGCCTTTGGGGTGTGCTACCTGTGATCTATGCCTGTAATTTAGGGGGTTTCTATCTATACCTTTAATGCTGAGTTTTTATGCAGGTTGATTTATACCTCCAAAGCTCGGTTTGTGTGTTATTCTGTTGATACAGATCTGCGATGCTATGTTTCAATAGATTATTCAGGGATATAATTTTTAAATTATGGGGAAACAGCTTCTTGATCCAAGAAGAGATCTGCCATTCTGGGGTAAAAAATATGTCAGGCAGAAATGAAATGGTTATTTAACCTTAAAACCTTAGCCCCAAGAGGCTAATCAAGATTTTGATTTATTTAATTTTTTAGATTAATTAATTTTTGAGATTGATTAATATTTTTAATTAATTCAATTTTTGGACTTACATCTTTAACTAATATTTTTAATAAATAAACTTTTTAATAAATAAACTTTTTTACACATACCCCTTCTTTTTGTATATTTCCTATATATTTAATATTGGTAATAAAAATTTACATTTATGCCTGTGGGAACAGGCATAACCTATACAAGACGGGATATTTAGGGAAGGTGGAGAGGACGAGTCAACACACTACTGAGGAAGCCTGATTGGGCGAAACGCGGCTGCGTGTCGACGTCATTACGCTATACCCGGAAGCTGTTTTCTCCGGCTGGAGAAACGAGAGAGACTCTGATACTCCTATGAACAGTTCTACAACATGAGCATATTGCACTTTATTGTTATTCAATAAATCTTTTGCATCATACATCCTGCCTCTCCACCTGTATTCCGTTTTTCAATACACTGCCATACGCATCGAATACCGGCAAAGCTTGTAAACGGAGGTGAGATACTTCAGAGGAAGACTCCTGTTAAAATCCCTCTACGCCCGATTTAGTCTGAGCAAGCTGATTTGCTCAACTCTACGTGAGTGCGATATTATCCTGGTTGGGGAGCTTTAGACAAATATTTATCATAAAACGGAAAGCACTATGATTTTTTGTTTGTTCTTGAATTTTTTTTTATTTTTTTGTTTTATGCAAGAATACAAGAGACTTAGACATAATTACATAATTACATATATACCATCAAACAATTACAAACAATACATAATTTGGATTCCATTTTTCAATTTATTGCAAAAAAGGTAGAAAATATATAAATATTTTTTAAAATCCGTGTGTTATTGACTCTTATGGGGTATCTTTTTGCTATTATTCCATTAGTATGAATTAACCAAGGAGAATTTATTCTTATATAGAATGCTAAATTTTTTACCAATCCATTTTACCATCTAGAAGGATTTTTATCCATTTTTCCCAGGCTTCATAACTTTTTTCATTCCATCTATCGTGAGTCGTGATCAATTTCTCCATATAACATTGGTGTAGTATTTGAGATTTAATCTTTACCCACATTATTGGCTCTGAAATTCTCCAGTTTTTAGCTATATTTATCTTGATTGATGATCTGACTCAATGCACATCTTGCTTCATGTATGCATGCCTGGATGAATCCGTCCAGAGTCCATACCTCTGTGGCAGGTGTGAGCAAGTGGCTTCTCTGGAAGCTCATATTAGAGATCTGGAGAAGCAAATTGCAACTTTGAGAGAGATAGACAATCTTGAAAGGAGTCTGCTGCTCACTGAGCAGAGTGTAGTGGGGGCAGGTAGTGAAGAGGGAGGAGATAAGTCAGCTGGGGAACAGGCATGTAGCTGGGTAACATTTACACGTGGTGGTAGAGGGGGAGGAAAGAGGAAAGGTTTAGCTAGTCCTGACCTTGTGCAGCCTAACAGATTTGCCCGCTTGAGTGAAGATGTTGGGTGCATCAGCTCAGGAGTAGCTATACTGGAGGAAGCTTTTCCCTCTAACAGCCGAGGGAATAGCCCCTCTAGTATGAGTGGGGTTGAGAGCGTAAGTAAGGCTAGACAGGTTGTGGTGGTAGGGGACTCTATTATTAAGAGAGTAGATAGGGTAATCTGCCGCTCTGATAGGCTAAATCGGACAGTTTGCTGTCTCCCGGGTGCTCAGGTTCGGCATGTTGCTGACAGAGTGGATGGATTATTGGGAGGGGCTGGGGAAGACCCGCCTGTCATGGTCTATATTGGTACCAATGACAAAGTCAGTGGAAAATGGAAGGTCCTAAAGAATGAGTTCAGGGAATTAGGAGATAAACTGAAGAAAAGGACTTCCAAGGTAGTATTCTCAGAAATATTACCAACAGTAGAAAGACAGCAGGAGATCATGGAGGTAAATGCGTGGCTAAAGTCATGGTGTAGCAAGGAGGGTTTTGGCTTTCTAGAGCACTGGGCTGATTTTGCGCTTGGGTACAATCTTTATAGCAGGGGGTGGAGATGGGGGGAGGAGCAAGATCAGAACATAGGAGGTATGTATTAATAAAAATTCTCATAACATTCAAGAGACCCAGGGTAATATTAAATGTATGCTTGCTAATGCAAGGAGCCTAAATAACAAAATGGGAGAACTAGAGGCAATAGCATACACTAAGCAATATGATATAATAGGCATAACAGAAACATGGTGGGATGAGACCCATGACTGGGCAGTTAACTTAAAAGGTTATATGTTATATAGGAGGGATAGAAAAAGCAGGAAGGGAGGAGGAGTATGCTTGTATGTTAACAACGAGCTAAAGTCAAATATTAAGCATCTTGAATGCGACAAGGGAAATGTGGAAGCTTTATGGGTAGATATCAACTTGAGGCAAAAAAAGGAAATGAACTACTGGTTGGGATATGTTATAAACCACCTAATGTTAATAATGATGAGGAAGAGCAGCTGTTAGAGCAAATTGAGAAAGCTGCACATCTGGGTAACACGTTAATTATTGGAGATTTTAATTACCCGGACATAAATTGGGATAGAGGGACTAGTAGTTCTGCAAGGGGATTGAGGTTTTTGAACCTGTTAAATTACACCTTCATGTCACAACTGGTACAAGCACCAACTAGAAAGGATACTTGTCTGGATCTGGTGATAACAAACAATGTTGATCTTGTGTCTAACATTCAAGTGGGTGAGCACTTGGGTAATAGTGATCACAATATGGTCTCTTTTGAAAAAAAACTCAAAAAAGAAATTGCCCATGGGGAATACTTTAGTATTCCCCATGGGCAATTTCTTTTTTGAGAACTCCATTTTTCCTCAGTGTTTTTATCCCTGAAGAGTTTATGCCAGTCAATAAGTTGTAAAGCTGCCCTTGGCTTTCTTCAAATTATATGTTTTAAGACATAATAAAGCCAATAAAGCATGCAAAAAGGTTATTAGATGGGCTAAACTAGAAAATGAGAGGGTGATTGCCAAAGAGAGCAAAACTAACCCCAAAAAATTATTTAAGTACATATTTTCTAAAAAAACTAAAAATGAAAAAGTAGGTTCATTAAAAACAGAGTGGAGTTGGTTAAGGAGGACCAGGAAAAAGCAGAAACTTTAAATAACTATTTTTCCTCAGTATATATTAAGGAGGAACCTATGGCAATGGATATACATAGGACTACTGAAAAATGTTTTCAGTCAAGTGATTGGATGGCTCAGGACAAGGTCCTGTAGCAACTAAAGAGAATTAATGTTAACAAAGCTCCTGGGCCTGACGGTATTCACCCACGAGTACTTAAGGAGCTGAGTCAGGAAATAAGTGAACCTCTGTTTCTAATCTTTCGGGATTCTTTTCTTTCAGGAATTGTACCAGAGGATTTGAGGAAGGCAGATGTGGTTCCTATTTTCAAAAAGGGTTCAAACTCTGTGCCCAGAAATTATAGACCTGTGAGCTTAACTTCTGTGGTTGGGAAAGTATTTGAAGGGCTGTTTAGGGATAATATTCAATAATTCATTGGGAAGAACAGTATTATTAGCAAAAATCAGCATGGTTTTATGAAACATAGGTCCTGTCAAACTAATTTAATTGCATTCTACAAAGAAGTAAGTAGAAGTGTAGATCAGGGTGTGGCAGTGGATGTAATCTACTTGGATTTTGCCAAGGCCAAACGCGGTTCCACACAATAGGTTAGTATTCAAACTGAAGGAAATTGGTCTAGATGCAAATTCTTGTTCTTGGGTAGAACATTGGCTTAGAGATAGAGAACAGAGAGTTGTTATAAATGGTAAATTTTCAAGCTGGTCAAAAGTGGTAAGTGGTGTCCCTCAGGGTTCTGTTTTGGGGCCAATTTTATTCAACATATTTATAAATGACCTGGCAGTAGGCGTTGAAAGTTATGTTTCTGTGTTTGCAGATGACACTAAACTAGGTAAAGTAATACAGTGCGATATTACAGTGCTGCAGAGGGATCTAGATAGACTGGGGGACTGGGCACATAAATGGCAGATGAAATTTAATGTAGATAAATGCAAAGTTATGCACTTCGGGGTACGGAACGCACAAGCAACCTACACCCTAAACGGTAATGAATTAGGGGTAACGACAAATGAGAAGGATTTGGGAATTGTTATAGACAACAAACTAGGCAACAATGTGCAATGTCAGTCAGCAGTTGCTAAGGCCAGTTAGGTATTGTTGTGTATAAAAAGGGGCATCAATTCGCGGGATAAAGATACAATTTTGCCTCTAAATAAATCAATGGTAAGGCCGCACCTTGAATATGCTGTGCAATTTTGGGCACCTATTCTAAAGAAGGATATCATAGCACTAGAAAGGGTGCAGAGGCGGGCTACAAAATTAATAAAAGAAACGGAGCACTATAGTTATGAAGAAAGGTTAACAAATTTAAATCTGTTTAGTTTAGAAAAACGGCGCCTCAGAGGGGATATGATAGCATTATATAAATATATTCAGGGTCAATACAAACCATTGTGTGGAAATCTGTTCATAAACAGGACAATGCATAGGACATGTGGTCATGCGTTCAGACTGGAAGAAAGGAGATTTAGTCTAAGGCAAAGGAAAGGGTTTTTTACAGTAAGGACAATAAGGATGGGGAATTCTCTGCCTGCAGAGGTAGTTTTATCTGAGTCTGTACAGACGTTTAAACTGCAACTGGATGGATACTTGGAAAAACATAATATTCAGGGATATAATCTTTAATTATGGGGAAACCTCTTATTGATCCAAGGAGAAATCTGACTGCCATTTTGGGGTCAAGAAGGAATTTTTTCCCTGGTTAGTGCAAAAACTGGGGGGTTTTGCCTTCTTTTGGATCAACAGCAACAAATTAACAGATACAGGAAAGGCTGAACTTGATGGACGCATGTCTTTTTTCAGCCTAACTATGTAACTATATTCAAGATATTAATTTGATGAAATAGTCTATGAAAGGAATTGTAAAGTTGGAAGATTTGGAACAAAAAAACGTTCCATTTCAGGAGCTTTAATCTAAGTACCTTGAACCTTGTACCAGTGAAGGAGTTTTTTTACGTATTTAAGGATTAGAAACGTTTTGAGAATAAATTCTATATATAAAAACTCAAATGTAGATGATTATCTCAAGAATTATTCTGTTCTATGCCCTACAATTAAGAATTGGGAAATATACTTTTCACTGGATATTTGGTATAGATCCTGGGCTATATATATAAAAAAGTATTGTGTAAATATTCAAGAAATGCTCTTAAAATCTGTTCATCGTTGGTATATGGTTCCATTTCATTCAATTACATCCAACGAGTGCTGGAGGTGTTCAGACTCGGTGGGTACTATATATCATACATGATGGGATTGAAGACATTTGAACCAGATTAAGCAAAAAGCTATTTAGTTAAATCTGTATTTAAAAAGATACCGAACTTACTCCTTAACTGTTCCTCACTGAATGATAATTCAAATCTCTCTCTCTTTATATCAATATGTTGGCAGCCATAAAGATATGCCTGGCAAGATATTGGAGAATACCCGACACTCCTAAATGGCAAAGGATTGTTGAGCAAATTAAATATCAGTGCAAGATGAAACAATATTACTATGTAGTTCATTCGAATAATGACAAATATAATTGCATATGATCTCCCTGGTTTGATTATTTAGCCCGTACCTGAGTCAATTAGATAGTCTTCAATATGTCAATCCAGTCCCTCTTTTTGTAAACAGGGCTGTAAGCGTTGCGTAAATTGTTGGCACTATATATAGTTGGCACTATATAAATAAAAGATAATAATTTGGAGTAACGAGAACAAAATAGAGCTTTAAGATCACAACCATAATGTTTGGAGAGGGGTCAACAAGGGCTATAGTGAAAAGAATACCATCCAAGAAAGGAAATGTTATCTTGTGAAAATCGATGGCAAGATGAATGAAGCATGTTATTTTTCATATGACTCCGCACCCCAGGAGCTTTTGTCTAAGGTGACTTCATATGTTGCCCTACAATGAAAATTTAACCTCAACTATGCAACACTGAAAGGCTGTAATTCTGCCAAAGAAAATTGTTTCATTGTATGTCTACTTTTGTATTGCGTATCATTGAGTTCATATGTAGCCAGAACAATTTAATCCATTCCCTAAACATGTAACATGTATGATCTAAATTTCAATGGTGATAAAACAATAGACCAAATTTAAAAATAATAATTTATTAGAAACACAGAAAATGAAAAACTGATGTTATTTCCATCGTTCTGCTTTCTTCATTCTGAGGTCTCAAACACTAGAAAAAAAGATTTTCTGTGTTAAAGGATATTCATGAAACATTTTTATTAAGCTATAGTATTAAAATATTAGCTCACGCATGCACCTTTCAAGTTCATTTTGACACATACTTCAATATTGTTCACATTAAAAGGCTGAGTTCAGCACTGGAATACTTACAGGAACCTGTAGGCCAATGTTACATATCTTCCTGGCAAAACAAGACAATATACTGTTTAATGTCACAAGAAAGATACCATTTATTGGTTTAACACATTCTCCATTCTGCCTTAATGTAATCTCAACATCTAATTGTAGGCACTATTCTCTGTAAATCCACATATATGGGCACAAACTTCGCTTTCTTAGTTCTCAGGGAAATACTTAGTGGAAAGGAAATCAAGGGAGAAATGAGCTATAATATTGAGTATGGGATTGGTGTATTCACCATTTCATATGATGACATTGTACCCAGTAGAATAACTTTATAATGTTGACAAATCACAATTACCACTACCCTTACTATTCGCTGTGTAGCTTATAGGAGTGTGAGTCACTGATAATGTAACATAATGGTCCTTTTGATATGTAGCAGTGAGAAAACCACTCACTGTAGTTTTCTCTGATTTTACATACCAGAACATAAAGGAGTTGCTGTTAGATTGCATGACTTATTTACCTATTTGTCCTGGAATCATAAGACTGGTATTAAATCACTAAGAAGGTATGCTTTAGTTTTATAAACATGCCATACAACTTACATCTAAATCTTCAAGGTCATCCATGCTGGGAGGCACTCCCTTGTCCTTAACACTATTTATTAACTAAAAAAAAACATATTTGTTATGATGAATGATGTGACATTATCTTTTATGCTTAGCCCTAAGTAATGATAATGGACTGGATTCAAAGTTGTAAGTAAGCATATCACAAGTAATAGCAATCAAATCTTTTAGATTGGATGATTGACTTAAAAAGTGGTCCAAGAAATAAATTTATAATGCCGTGTTTAGTATTTTTACTTCTTATGTTATATATATATAAATGCAAAAAAGCTAGTTTCAGCAGGGCCCTTCTTTACCTTTTGCTTCTGCCAAACATTTTATGTTCTGCTCTACTCATTATGTTCTGCTTACCTGTTGTACAGAGCTCAGAATATGGTAGCTCATTATAAATTAATACATTTTAATAAAAAAAGATATCAAATTATTCCGGAAACCATTACGCAAAATCTTATCGTCTCAATATTTTCTGTATTTCGTTTTATTTATGTTGTCACTTACTATTCCTATTACTACCTATTATTACTACTGGATATACATTTATGTTACGAATGTGTGGTTTAAAATTACTCCAATTTCAAGTGTACTGCAACACTTTTTGGAGTAGTCAATAGCACCTAATTTACTTCCATCAACGATATCATGATTGGATCACAGGCATTCGTGGGCAAATTCAAAAAAGCCTACTGGGGGAGATGGGGGAAACAATAGGCTGTTTAGAGTAAGTTAACTAGACATAAGCTGTAAAAACATGTAGTAGTCAGCCAAAAAAAACAACAAAAAAACAAAAAACAAACTTTTATTTAATTCTGTAAACCCCTCTGTTGTCAGAGTGGTTTGGCCTGATCTCTTCCTCTCCCTCTAGCTGCCCTCCTCCCCTTCACTCTGATAGCTGCTTTTTTACAGCACTTTTTACATGCTGCAGACAGAAAGTAGTTTTATTTTAAACATGTATTGTACCTAGGTTAGTTAATACTCCAACTGGGGTGTCAAAGGATAGTTTATATCATTGTGGATTGGCATTGCAGGCTGTTTTTACATTTTTGTACCTTTTGTGACCAAGGCTGTTTTAACACTTTTGCGCTTGTGTTTAGCTGTAATTTTCTCTTCACCCATTTAGTCTACCCACACAAGTTATACCGTATTTGCTCGATTATAAGGCAGTTTTTTTCAGAGCAAATGCTCTGATCTAGGGATGCACCAATATATTAGTGGCTGAAATATATCGGCCGAAAAGGGCATTATCAGCAAAATGCCGAAGTAAAAAAAAACAAAACAAAAAAAAAAGTCCGCTGGGGCCAGGCTGCTTACCGATGCTTTGGTGGCACAGTGTGCGAGCAGCGTCTCTTGTACTAGCCAGGTGAACAGGAACCCAGTATGCACATCACATGACTCTGCTCCCCTCCTTCTTCCCCTGGGGGCAGGACAAGAGAAGTTGCAGAGGGAAGAAGCCGGGCCCCTGCAGAAGTCTGTGTTTGTGAATGAGTGTGTGTGATAGCATGGATGTGTAAGGGGGCGGTAGCATGGCATAGGGAGGATGTAATCACGCTCCTATCATGCCCAGGTTCCTGTATGTACTGGCTGCCTGGGCATGATATGAGTGTGATTGCTGATACACACACACACACACACACACACACACACACACACACACACACACACACACACACACACACACACACACACACACACGCCTTTTAACCTGTCCGGAGCGGTCACGAGGAATTTCAGCTACACCATTGAAGTTTAATATGCAATCGTTGATCGCCTCCTAAACTCTTTTAAAATGGGCGTTTACCGCCATACAGTGTACCATGGATGTTGATGACCCGGGAGGTCCCAGACATAGGCGCTGATCTCAGTGTTGCTGAATGCCTCAACATGGAGTGATGTGCCTGACCCGTCATAGGGCGTTAAGGGGTTAAGCAGACATATTGCTGGCTGCACTTCATGGGAATTATAGTTAAAGACTGGAGTGTTGGTGGCCTACACTACCCACTAACTGCAGCTCCCATGATATACATTCAGCCATTATGTTACATTTTTTATATAGCCGCTGCAGATTCTGTAGGACAAGTCAATAAAATAATGTAAAAATCACACAATAACAAACGGAGAAGAGAGTCTTGCTTACAAGATTACAAGTAGTATAATAGTAGTTGTGGCTAATCTTTACCACTCCAACTAGTGTAAACTAAAGTTCTCATGTTGCGCAGCTTAGTTACTACTGTGGTCATATTATTTTCCTATTAATGAGTAATTAACATTTGCCTCCCACCAGGAAACCCCACTCCCTGGAAAAAATCCTGCACACGCCCATGGATTCGACTATGGTATGTTTTTACATAACTGACACTGAGATTCTTTCAAATTATTAAGCCAGTAATAGGCGATTGCAAAGGACTGTCGGGTTGGATGACTTTCTAAATTAGTCATTCTAAGAAATCCAGATGATTGTAATCGCTTAATGGTAACAGTTAGGATTAGATTATCAATGCAATGATCAACGCTGGCTTTTGCACTACATATCATTTATGCTTAGAACACAAAGTTAATTTATAGTCACATCAGAAACCCTAGACAGCACTAAACATCTTATTGTTCTTACTGACATATTTTAACATATGGCAATGTTCTAATTTAGCAACAGTTGTTTTTTCTGAAACTATAACCACGTTGGTTAACAGAATGTGCAATAGTAATAAATACTCACATCTAGATAATGTTCAGCCATGGCCATCTCTCCTTCTTCTTCTGTATCCCAGTCTCTCCAGTTATCAAAGTCTACGGACAACCAAGCTGGCTGCATACAATAAGACTATTATAAATAGTTTATAAGGAAAAACATGTTATGAAACTCCAATTTGATTTCTTTATTACTATTATTTTTACTGAAATATTGAAGCCCTCAATAGCCTCACCTATTATATATGTAGGAAGCTTTATACAAAACATTTAATTTGTTTATTATTATTTCTACTGAAATATTACAGCCACAAATGGGTTCCCTTAAGCTTTACCTTTACACTAGTCTTAAATTAAAATGTGGATTGTTTGATTTAAAATGTCCACCAACCCAATAAATGTTTTCCATTTTTGATATTAGCACTACAGTATACTGCAAACATTGATTGGTTCAGTAGTACTCTCTTGTGTGATCCATTTATCATACACAACAGTGGCCAAAATATACATTCACCACTATCCTGAAATGTTTGCATGAAAATCAAGTGAAGAATGCTTTAAGGGAGAAAACAATGGTATCTCACTCCTCCAATTGGTAAGCTTTATACACTCACTGGTCACTTTATTAGGTACACCTGTTCAGTTGCTTGAAATTCAAATATCTAATCAGCCAATTACATGGCAGCAACTCAATGCATTTAGGCAGGCTGAAGTTCAAACCGAGCATCATAGAAACATAGAAAGTGATGGCAGATAAGAACCATTAGGCCCATCCAGTCTGCCCAACCTCTGAGTACTTTCCTTAGTGTAAACAGAAAAAGAACCAATATTCCACGTGTGATAAAACCAAATAAACAATAAATACTTCCCCACACTAAAAGCAGCTTCCAAAACCCAAAAATTGATGTTGGATTACTTTCCTTAGTACCTGCCCTTATCCTATATCTAGCTTGGCCTTATGCCTATCCATGCTTGCTTAAATGACTTTACTGTATTAACATCTACCACTTCTGCTGGGAGGCTATTCCATGCGTCCACTACCCTTTCAGTAAAGTAATATTTCCTGATGTTACCATTAAACCTTTGCCCCTCTAGCTTATGACTATGTCCTCTTGTTGTGGTAGTATTTCTCCTTTTAAATAAATTATCTTCCTTTATCTTGTTGATTCGCTTTAAGTATTTAAATGTTTCTATCATACAACCCTGTCACGACTTTCTTCCAGGCTATATATGTTAAGATCCTTTAACCTGTCCTGGTAAGGTTTATCCTGTAATCCATGAACCATTTTACTAGCCCTTCCCTGTACTTTCTCCAACATATTTATATCCTTCTGGAGATACGGTCTCGAGTACTGTACACAATACTGTACTGTACAAGTGAGGTCTCACCAGTGATCTGTACACTTCCCTCTTTCTACTGCTAATAGCTCTCGCTATACAACCAAGCATTCTGCTAGCATTACCTGCTGCTCTACTGCATTGTCTACCTACCTTTAATTACCCCTAATTCCCTTTCCTCGCACGTTGATGTTAGGACAGTATCAAATATTCTATACTCTGCCCTTGGGTTTTTATGCCCTAGATCAGGGCTCGACAAATCCCAGGCGCCAGGTCTAGGTTTTGTCAGCCTCTTACATCCAGAAAAAATTGTGGATGTAAGAGGCTGAGTCACCACACGGGGGCGCTGCTGCTGTCTGCCCAGGAGTCTGGGCAGACAGCACAGCCACACAGAGCCCGCCCCCGAGCCTGAGATCACTCCCACGGAGTGATCCTGTAGGCTGAAAACACGGTTGCTGGAAAACCAGCAATCGTGTTTTCAGCTGCCACAGGCAGCTTCAGGGAAGGGGGTTGTGTGTTGATTGGGCCCCCACACAAGTGTGGGGAGCTGACGCAACACCCCCCTGCTGCCTGATCGCTCCATGAGAGCGGCAGTGCAGCGTTAACCCCTTCAATGCCGCGATCGCTGCATTTAGGGGTTAATTCCTGTTTTGTAAGGGGCTCTGCTGCTGGTGGTCTGCCTGGAAGCCCAGGCATGCCAGCAACAGCAAAAACGAGCCCCCACAAGCCCTTTGATGGTTCCTGTAGGCATGGAAGCCTACAGCAGTCATCAAAGAGACTCCCCCCTGCAATGGCTGGTCTATAGACCAGCAATTGAGTCCCAGCTGCCAGAGGAGAGGGGAGAGGGTTCTTTGGTCTCCCCATGAGTGTGGAGACCAGCCCCAACACCCCCCCTGCTGCCTGATCGCTCCATGAGAGCAACAGTGCAGTGTTAACCCCTTCAATGCCACAATTGTGTATGACACATTTGTGGCATTGCAGGGGTTAACATTTGTCCCCACAAGCTTGTGGGGACTAAATATCAGTCAATGCTGTGCTCCAATAAAACATCAGCATCGAAAGAGTTAAAAAAAAAATAATAAAAAAAATAAATAAAGCACTGACCTGAAAGTCCAGGGTGCTTCCAGGTCAAACGTTGTGATTTTAGTAAGTGGGCTGATGATCAGATCACTCCTGACCAACTGTTAGTTTAAAAAAATCCTGGCTCCTAACTTTTTTACCTGGCGCCTGGATTCACAACTAATCTGCCCTAGATGCATTACTTTGCATTTATCCACAGTAAATGCCAATTGCCACAGCTCTGACCATTTTTCCAGTTTATCTAAATCATTTGCCATTTGGCTTCTCCCTCCAGGAACATCAACCCTGTTGCAAGTCTTTGTGTCGTCAGCAAATAGACATACCTTTCCATCAAGACCACCAATTGAGCATTGTTTAAATGCGACAGCCTACCTGAATATTGTTGCTGACCATGTCCATCTCTTTATGACCACAATGTACCCATCGTCTGATGACTACTTTCAGCAGGATAATGCACCATGTCACAAAGCTCAAATCATCTCAAACTGGTTTCTTGAACATGACAATGAGTTCACTGCATTCCAATGGCCTCCACATGTAGTTCTGAAGGCAAAAGTAGGTCCAACCCAGGACTAGCAAGGTGTACCTAATAAAGTGGCCAGTGAGTGGAAGGATCGATCTTCCTACTATGTTTAACTGATATGGTTATCATTTTTGATACACGCAAAGCATTTTATGTAAAAATCTGAATTAACTTGGCTCTCACCTTATTATTTTCCTTTGTTAATCGTGGCCAGGCAACTTTCTCTTTCCATTTCCTCAGAAAACAGGTAATTGATCGGTCAGATCGTTTCTCTCTGGAATCCTGCACATATACTAAGTACTATTAGAAAGTAGCCAGAGAACTTCAGCGTCTCAATGTTTGTCATCAGATAGGACCCAAAGATATGAAAAACATTTTTTGCATGTATACATAATGTAATTTCCAAGAATGGTAGTAAATCATATGGTTGAAAATTACCTTATATTTGTCAGTTTCATGATCTTGACCGAGATTACCTTGCTAAAAGCTTTGCTTCTGTAAATGTTTACAAATCTGATGTGCTTTCTAGGTGATCTAATGAGCATTTGCAATACTATTTTACTGGTATGTCTCCTTAAGTAGTATATAAAAGTTTAAATATACCGTATATTCCGGCGTATAAGACGACTGGGCGTATAAGACGACCCCCAACTTTTCCAGTTAAAATATAGAGTTTGGGCTATACTCGCCGTATAAGACTACCCCTCTACCCAGTATACAACAGCCAGCCAATCACAGCAAGCGATGTACCTTACCGGTGATTGGCTGGTTGTTATACAGACATATACATACACTGCCCTTACATGCACACATACATATACACATACATATATATGTACACATTCTAACATACGCCTGTCCATACATACACATTTATACACTGCCCTCACCACACACCCCTGCCTTTACATACACAAAACAGACCTCTAGATCCCTAATGTTGGGCTAGTTAGGGGGAGGTCGTGATCTCCCCAACCAGCCCTGCTGATCAGGGCTAGTTGGGGAGATCACAATCTTGCACCTACCTCGGTGTGGCCCTGAAGACCGGCCCAGGGGAGGGGGATTCTCCATTCGCCCCTCCCCTAGAGTTTGTGGCTTTGTGGGGGAATCTCCGTCTCGGTAAGTAAATATACCCGGCGTATAAGACGACCCCTGACTTTTGAGAAGATTTTCTCGGGTTAAAAAATTGTCTTATACGCCAGAATTTACGGTAGGTTAGAGAGCATGATAAGAAGTGGTGATCAGAGAGCGGTTAAGGGAATTAAAAGGTTAGTTAGATACGGAGCAGATGTATTACATAAGGTAATTACATAAGGTAATTTAATTTGTTGCTTGTTACAGTGGTATAAATAATATAAAGCATACATACATTTGGCTGCACTCTGTCATATAAATGAATTACATTGTAAATTGGAGTATTATCTTCATTGAAACAGCTGTAAAAACAAGAACATGGTTCGCCATCAGTATATCAAGCAAAACATTTTAAGCATGACAATGACTATATTTTCATTTACTTTATTATTAATTCTAACATCTACTAATTTAGAGCTTGACAAATGTTTGAGTATAGTACAGAAAAGTAGTTATCAACATTTTTGGAAATCAGATTTTATTACTTTTTGACAGTGTGGCAAGTTACTCCAATAAGACGAGATAAATTACAAATGGAAATAGTTGACACATGGAAAAAATGTTACAAGTGCCCCAAGTTTATTGGTTAGAATCTAATTCTTGTCCATTGAACTAAGTTAGCATGTTTAACAGAGAACAAACGTCTGGTATGGGGGTCTCCGGTGTACACAATACTGTATCTCACCAGAGATATGTAGGAATGCGTAACAACCTCCCCTTTCTACTTCTAATCTCTTGGATCTTTAGTTTGGCCACCAGAAAACCTTTGATTTAATCTCTCATTACAATCATGTTTTCTTGATTAGTCTCTAGAGGTGGTGAAGTGTTTGCTTACCTTGATTAATGTGAAACATACTGGATTTAAAATAGATAATCAAGATATATTATTTGATACGTTCTGATTCCCACCCTTCAGAGATGTGTGTTCTTTTATTATTTTTGTTATTTTATTATAGGTTGTGGGGAGTTTCAGTGAGTGTATCATATGCTTTTAATTATTTTAATTGGTGGGTCTACTTAGTTATTTACCACAATGAAAATCTAGCTTTTGACAAAGCACCTTTCGGTGCAAAACACATTAAGCGGAATTTGACCGGCTGGTATGTTTGTTTTGGGAATGGACTGAACATCCAAATAAATGATCTATTATCATTTTTTTTAATGATATACTACTTGTTTGTCTCTTTTTTGAAGGAGTGCCAGTACTTTGTTACAATTTAGTAAAGGAGTTTAAGCAATTATGGGATGGGCATAAGGCTAAACTAGATATAGGATAAGGCCAGGGACTAAGGAAAGTACTCAGAAGTTGTCATCTGCCGTCACTTTCTATATTTCTAATATTAATAGTTTGAGAGAAGAGGGAGAGAGGATGTGATAAAACCATTTAAACATAAAAGGGAGTTTCTTTCAAAAGAGAAAACACCTCATAAAACTAGAGAGCCACAGACTTAGATGTAATGTAGGTAAGTTTACTTTATGGAAAGGGTAGTATATATATGTGGATCAGTCTCCCAGCAGTAATAAATAATATGGTTAAGGAATTTAAGCACCCATGAGATCCTGTCCTGAAAGTGAGCTATCACTTTTTTTGTCTTAAAATTAGGATTTACAGAAAAAAAGGCAGACTGGATGGGATGAATGCATATTATCTGGTATA
Organism: Spea bombifrons; assembly: GCF_027358695.1. Taxonomy (NCBI): domain Eukaryota; kingdom Metazoa; phylum Chordata; class Amphibia; order Anura; family Pelobatidae; genus Spea; species Spea bombifrons. The sequence continues at coordinate 7,055,384 of NC_071099.1, forward strand.
ATTTTTTTTCCAGTTTTATAGTATGACAGATGGATGCTATCCAGACATAGGCATTTGTCTGTTTGAGAAGATTTGATGGCCTAGAAGAACACAGGGAAGAGTTTATATACTACAAATAGGTCCTATTTTTGGTCAAGCACAATTCGCCCTTTAACATTAAACTTTGATTCAATCACAATATTTCTGCATCTAGTGTCTGTCTATAGTAAGTTTCCAAGATCTGCCTTGTGAGTGTTAGGATATTTCAGGATTTTTTCACTTGTTAGCTTGTTGGATCCAACAAGCTTGGGTTGTAATTTTACAGGGCAGGAGTGGCAGCTGCCACAATGTGAAAGAGGCACTTGAGCTGCCAGACACCAATGCCTCTGTCCCCTTCCACTTCAAGTAGCAGATGTGATATTAGCATGGGTAAGGAGCTGTAGCCCCAAGCTAAATTGGGACTAAACGGCATCATGATTTACCTTTTTAAGACTAATGCAGCAATTCTGGTGACCACAAAGGAGGTGTCCGAAGTCTTGAACAGGAGGTCTTCTGTGTAGAATTTGGATGCTAGAAGCTACTTTCAAATCAATGGAGTATACAAAGCATCTTTTTAACACTGGGGACTGCTGCTGCACGGTATACAGATACAACCCTAGCAGCCAGTGTCCATTTTACCTTCTGTGGGTGTCTTAAGTCTATTAAGGATTGAAGATAGAATAGACAAGGGAGAAAAGAGAAGATGAAGAAAGAAGATGTGGAAGTGGTCGGCAGAAGCGGAAGTGGTCGGCAGAGAAGGTAGGGAAACACTTAGAGAGTGCGAGAGAAAGAGAGTGAACGAGAAAGAGAGTGAATGAGAGTGAATGTGGGCAACGGCATTTGGCCCATTTGGACATGTCTATTAATTTGTTTTTATTTTGTGTCAGGTTCTTTAAAATTATGTAATTCTATTCTATGTCCAATTTCCTTGATCCAAAATTAAAGACTGATGGCTTTGCAAGTCATTGCTGGATGGTCTCTGAAATAGGGACGATCTTTCCCCCCCCAGAGGGTACAATCTTTGTGTATCAAGTGGATGGACAGTGATTTTCACTGCCCACCCTTGTGAGGACTAAAGCAGTCTTGGATATACCCCATCTTCTCCTACCTATGGGCGTAGGTTTATTTATTTTATATACCTCCACCATCTGACAAAGCAGTTATGGGGTCCATGCCCCTCCAAGGACTTGCATTCTACAAATAACTAATTAGAAGTGTAGATAAAGGGGTTGCAGTGGATGTAATCTACTTGGATTTTGTTAAGGCATTTGATACTGTTTCACACAATAGGTTAGTATTCAAACTGAAAGAAATTGGTCTAGATGCAAATTTTTGTTCTTGGGTAGAACCTTGACTTAGTGATAGTATACAGAGAGTTGTCATAAACTGTAATTTTTTAAGGTGGACAAAAGCGGTAAGTGGTGTCCCTCGGGGTTCTGTTCTGGGACCAGTTTTATTCAACATATTTATAAATGATCTTGCAATAGGCATTGAAAGTCATGTTTCCAGATGACACTTAACTCTGTAAAGTAATATAATGTGAGCAGGATATTACTTTGCTGCAGAGCGATTTCAATAGACTGGGGGACTGGGCACACAAATGGCAGATGAAATGTAATGTAGATAAATGCAAAGTTATGCACTTTGGGGTAAGGAATGCACAAGCAACTTACACCCTAAATGGTAGTGAATTTGGGATTACAACAAATAAGGATTTAGGAATTGTTATAGACAACAAACTAGGCAACAATGTGCAATGTCAGTCAGCAGTTGCTAGGGCTAGTAAGGTATTAAAAGGGGTATCAATTCACGGTATACAAATATAACTGTTTCTTTATAAATTAATGGAAAGACCACATCTTGAATATGCTGTGCAATTTTGGGTACCTATTCTAAAGAAGGATATTATAGCACTAGAAAAGATGCAGAGACGGGCTACAAAAATAAAAATAATGGAACATTTTAGTTATGATTAAAGGTTAACTAATTTAAATCTGTTTAGTTTGAAGAACGGTGCCTCAGAGGGGATATGATAGCATTATACAAATATATTCGGGGCCAAAACAAGCCTTTGTCTGGAAACCTATTCGTGAACAGGACTATACATAGGACAAGTGGTCACGCATTTAGACTGGAAGAAACGAGAATAAGTCTAAGGGAAAGGAAAGTTTACTTTTACAGTAAGGACAATAAGGATGTGGAATTCTCTGCCTGCAGAGGTAGCTCTATCAGAGTCTGTACAGACATTTAAACAGCAACTGGATGAATACATGCAAAAACATAATATTCAGGGATATACTTTTTTTAAATTATGGTAAAACAGCTTCTTGATCCAAGGCGGGATCTGACTGCCATTCTGGGGTCAAGAAGGATTTTTTTCTCCCTAGTTTGTTGCAAAATTGGAGATTTCCAGTACCTGCATTCAACCTGCAGGAGGAGCTCGAGAGTTCTGAAAAGGGTCTGGATAGACCCTCTGTGAACTCATTAATTTTTCTATTGTTGAAGCCACCTTGTGAATGGCGGCAACGTCATTTACATGATGGCGCTTGTGGTTGCTCTTCGGAGCAATCACAAGGCTATCGGGGTAGGGGGGTTGTGTCACTACATGCGTCGATATTGAGGCATGTCAGCAACACCGTTTATGCTTAGACGGGCGCAGCCGCGATCTTTGATGATCGGTGTGGCGGCGGCCATTTTTCTTGTGGGCTTTCCTCCCTGGATCCACGGTCAGCCTCACTTGTAATCCACTTGCGGCGATGCAGTGTCACGGACTGGGTCCAAGCTGATGGCTGGAAGGACCCAGCGCGCCCGATGGTTGTGTGCAGGAGTCTCGATGCAGTAGCGGAGTCTGGGGCAGGGCCTGGTGCAGGGTGACCACACTCATCCAGGAGTTGAGCACCTAGGGTAGTGCAGCCAAACACCAGGGCCCTGATATGGCAGCAGATGAAGTCCAGAACAAACAAATCCTGCAGGCACCCTGGAGCAGGCATGAAGCATATCACATGGATCACGAGCAGGATGCTGCAGGCTGGGAGAATGAAGGCTAAGCAAAGGGTTAATGTAGCAGACACAAAACAAGCAAGAGAAAGGGAGACCAGGCAAGAAACATGATACAAGATATACACGAGAAGTGGCTAGAAGCATGACATGAATTGAAAGATATAAACAGGCACAAGACAAGGAATAAACATAACCTGACAAGACATACATGGTACAGGGCACAACAAAGGACAGGGAAGAAGGCAAGGAACACAGGGGAAGGAGTGAGGAGCCGGAACCCTCGGACGCTTCTCCTATAAGCAAGGATAGGGCATATTAACAGGGACATGGGGAGAGGAGAGAGGAACCGGAATCCTCAGATGATTCAAGGAAGAAGGGCAAAGGTACATAAGAGACAGACAAACATGAATACAGAAAATAAGCCTAGGACTACAAGATAACTATTGGAGATTTCGTCACATGATATGGCCATAGTATGCTTAGCCCACCACTACGCCAAAGTACTCCAATAACGGTGGGTCCTAACGCTAATCCCTGCAGACAAAGATACAAAACAAACCACACATGGAAACTAAACACATAGCACTGAGACATACCTTAGACTGCAGACTGCAGACTGAGACAAACAGAACACACAGGTGGGGCACACCTAATAAAGGAAGCAGAGCTGAAGCAAAGAGCCGGAGCAGAAGCAAGGAATGGAAAATAGAACAAAGCAAAAGGAAATCCAGGAATGGATCAAAGCAAAGCAGAGAAACTACAGCAGGACAGATATGCAGCTCCGCAGCCTGGGCAGACCGTGACATGCAGCTCTCGTTATCGCATTGCACTGCAAGCCCGTTCATGTACAGGTTTTGTCGTTAAGGGGTTAAAATTGATATGTGAGATGATATGGATTCATATACTTTGGGTGACCTTTTAAGAGTGATCACATATCACTAGGGCTGCAACTAACGATTATTTTAATAATCGATTAGTTGGCCGATTATTTTTTCGATTAATCGATTAATCGGATAAAAAAAATGAATGTAAATTTTTCATTTATTTAAAATAATTTACTAAACAAATGATGTTAAATACAAACAGCAGAATAAAAAAACTTTGATAATACATTTCTTGTCTTTATTTCCCAACCAGCCCCCCAATATATGCACATTTGAGCCCAGGCTTGCTACGCTGCCTCCCAGACATGCCATGCTGCCCCCCCACATATGCCACGCTGCCTACCACAGCACTCCACGCTGCCTCCCACATCTGCCACGCCACGCTGCCTCCCACATCTGCCACGCCACGCTGCCTCCCACATCTGCCACTCCACGCTGCCTCCCACATCTGCCACGCCACGCTGCCTCCCACGCCACTCTACCCCCCACATGCCACTGTGCCTGATACGCCTTATACCCCCTGAAACACCACTCCATCCTCCCCAGACATGCCACCCTGCCCTCCCCACATATGCCACGCCATGCTGCCTCCCACATCTGCCACTCCACAATGCCTCCCACATATGCCACGCTGCCTCCCACATCTGCCACTCCACGCTGCCTCCCACATCTGCCACTGTGCCTGATACGCCTTATATCCCCTGATACCCCACTCCATCCTCCCCAGACATGCCACCCTGCCTCCCAGACATGCCACTTCTCTACCCCCAGATATGCCACTCTACCCCCAGATATGCCTTATACAGCCTGATACACCACTCCGTCCTCCCCAGACATGCCACACTGCCCTCCCCACATATGCCACGCCATGCTGCCTCCCACATCTGCCACTCCACAATGCCTCCCACATCTGCCACTGTGCCTGATACGCCTTATATCCCCTGATACCCCACTCCATCCTCCCCAGACATGCCACCCTGCCTCCCAGACATGCCACTTCTCTACCCCCAGATATGCCACTCTACCCCCAGATATGCCTTATACACCCTGATACACCACTCCGTCCTCCCCAGACATGCCACACTGCCCTCCCCACATATGCCTTATATACTGTATATGCCTTATACCCCCAGATATGTCACTTCACTGCCCCAGGATTTAGATTCCCCTAAATTAACCCTAAACTCCCCATTAACCATAACTGCCCCTAAATTAACCCTTAACACCCCCTTAACCACAGCATCCCCTAAATTAACCCTAAAGACCCCATCAACCACAGCATCCCCTAAATTAACCCTAAACACACCATTAACCACAACTGCCTCAAATTAACCCCAAACACCCCATTAACCACAGCTGCTCCTAAATTAACCCTAAACACCCTATTAACATAACTGCCCCTAAATTAACCCTAACTGCCCCTAAATTAACCCTAAACACCCCACTAACCATAACTGCCCCTAAATTAACCCCCACCTCCCCTAACTTTCAGTAGCCCAAATATATATATATATATTACATACATATATACACATTATATATATACATATATACACATTATACATATATATATATATATACACATTATACATATATATATATATATATATATATATATATATATATATATATATATATATATATACACACATATATATATATATACACATTATACATATATATATATATATATATATATATATACACACATTATATATATATATATATATATATATATACACACATTATACATATATATATATATATATATATACACACATTATACATATATATATATATATATACACACACATTATACATATATATATATATATATACACACATATATATATATATACACATTATACATATATATATATATACACATTATACATATATATATATACACACATATATACATATATATATATACACACATATATACATATACTTACAGTTAGATGAGTGTCACAGCCATGTGGTTCTGGCCTGGAGAAGGAAGGGGCGGGGCCAGTTGTCACAGTGATTACAGGGAGGGGGAGTAAGTAGGAGCTGCTGCTGTGAGACGGTGAGTCAGACTAAACGGATTCTATAATGAGGGGGATTTTTCAGAGCATTTGCTCTGAAAAAACCCTCATTTTATAATCGATAATAATCGATTCAACTAATCGATAATGAAATTCGTTGCCAACGAATTTCATTATCGATTATTATCGATTTTATCGATTAGTTGTTGCAGCCCTACATATCACTATTCCATTGGAGCTTCATTTTTTTTTGTATGTATATATAATGACACATCACACTATTGCTCATTACCGAGGAGTTGGTCTTTCCTTTTTTTCCCTTTAATATGCCACATGTTAAGAGAACATGATACATAATTTTATGATATATATACCGTATTGGCTCGAATATAGGCCGCACTTTTTCCCCCCACTTTAAGTTTTTAAAGTGGGGGTGCGGCCTATATTCGGGCTCTAGCGCCCGACGCCCGGGACATGCAGTCCCGGGCGCCGGGCAGGCAGCGGGGTTAAGATACAGATCCCCCGCAGCGGTGCAGGGGACCTGCATCCTTCTCCCCGATACGCTCAGACAGCCTCCCCTGCCAGCACTTCCCACGGGGGGGGGGGGGGGGTGCCGGCACGGGAGGTTATCTAAGCGTTTTACCTCTGCCCACCCCCGACTTACCGGAGCAGACTCCCGGGTGTCTTGCGGGGCCGGCGGGAGACATTTACGCAATACGCGCATGCAACTTCCGGTACCGGAAGTTGCATACGCGTATTGCGTAGATGTCCCTCGCCGGCCCCGCAAGACACCCGGGAGTCTGCTCCGGTAAGTCGAGGAGGGGGGGGGCAGAGGAGGACAGCGGCAGCGTATCGCGGGGAGGGAGGACAGCGGCAGTATATCGCGGGGAGGGAGGACAGCGGCAGCGTATCGCGGGGAGGGAGGACAGCGGCAGCGTATCGCGGGGAGGGAGGACAGCGGCAGCGTATCGCGGGGAGGGAGGACAGCGGCAGCGTATCGCGGGGAGGGAGGACATCGGCAGCGTATCTCGGGGAGGGAGGACAGCGGCAGCGTATCGCGGGGAGGGAGGACAGCGGCAGCGGATCTCGGGGAGGGAGGACAGCGGCAGCGGATCTCGGGGAGGGAGGACAGCGGCAGCGTATCGCGGGGAGGGAGGACAGCGGCAGCGGATCTCGGGGAGGGAGGACAGCGGCAGCATATCGGGGGGGGGCAGAGTGGCAGCATGTTTTTTTTTTGGTGCTTTTTTAAAGAAAAAAAACTTTTTCTTTAAAAAAGCACCAAACTTTTAGGGTGCGGCCTATATACGGGGGCGGCCTATATCCGAGCCAATACGGTATATCTGTCTTGAAATAAATTAAACATAACTTTTTTGTGTATCTAGGTAGATTAAGGTTGAAATAATAGAATTATATATTTACTAATGGAATGATATATTTACCCACTAGCCCTCCTATGGCAGCAATGGGTAGTTTAGGGTTAGCATATTTCTAATTTGCTTAAACTCTAAAATTGTTGTGATTGTATGGTATGAATGTAGAGTGAAAATGGGAGTCCATAAAGGGGAAACCAAGAGAATCGGGGCAACACGTCTAAGAGTTATCTCTGGCATCTACTTCCACCGAACTTTCTGCATCACCCTCCCACCACACTACCTCTCACCCTTTCTCTGTACCTTATGTTTGTCACCCCATTCCCTCAAGATTGTCTCTCCACCTATTGTATCAGTTTGTCTTAGTCTGCCAATTCTCATCTTGTCATACCCCTTGAATATATGTATTATATGAAGCGCTGCATAAATTGTTGACGCTATTTAAATAAAAGATAATAATAATAATAATAAAAGCTCCATGACTGGGAACATCACATGGTAGGACCATGCCCGGTCTATATGGTGATCAGCAACAGGGAGTACAACATTAGAAATAATTAGAGACTAAATGAAAGCTTATTGAAAGATCCAGTAAATACACAAGTACTCATTAATGAGGCCCAACAATTCCTGGCTAACAATGATAATGGGGAAGTATTGGACCCTACTCTTTGGTGTACATTTAAGGTGTATATGAGAGGAATACTTATTAAGATGGACAACAGCGAGAAGAAAAAGAGGGAAGCAACTCTGGCAGAGCTACATATTCAATTAGCCAAATTACAGAGAATTAATAAAAATGAAGATGATATTTTTAAGCTCCAAGAAACAAAAAGATCAGAAAAAAATAGTGATGAAGGAAATAGATAAAATAAATCTGATGCTCCTACAACTTAGACAAAATGGTATTATACCAGTAATAAAGTTGAAAAATATTTATCTAACAAGCTCAAAAACAGTGAAAACTGAAACAATTATGATTATCATCGGTAATAAACAATTCCTCACTCCAAAAGTAATTTCCAACTCCTTCGCCACCTATTATAAATATTATATTATTCGCCTCCTTCGCCATTCTATAACTTACATGAACCCCCTCACTCAACCTCAGAGATGGATCAATCTTTACAAAAATTGAATCTCCCTAAGATCTCAGGGTCCCAGGAGTTTTTAAATCAAACCCCATTCACTGACAGAAATAAATAAAGCAATTAAGGATATAATACCAGAAAAGTCTCCAGGCCCAGATGGTTTATCTTCTTATTTTTATGTAATCCTACAGCAGTTTATAGCCCACATACTACTAATATTATTCTTTTCATTATTTTTCACGGAACGGCTCCCTATGGAGCTATTACAAGCTGTGATTGTTCCAATTTTAAAAGAAGACAAGGACCCAACCTCAACACTTAACTATAGGCCCATATCTCCAATACATTTGGATATCAGGCTATATTCAAAAATGGTGCGCAAGTATGTAAATAGAAAAAAAGAGAATTATCTGAAACTGGAAATTTGGTTAGTGAGGACAGAGAGAAAGCCGACATCTTAAATGCTTTTTTTTTCTTCTGGTTATACCAAGGAAGAACCAATGACAGAGCCTCTAAAATTGCTGGCTAAATTTAAGGAACCGTTGCAGAAACATGGGATTGGCTGACACAAGAAAAAGTGCTCAAGCAATTAAATACTGTAAAGGTAGACAAGGCCCCTGGACCGGATACACCAAAGGGTACTGAAGGAGCTAAACCTAATTCTGGCCCAACCATTATTACTAATCTTTAGGGATTCTTTCCGTTCAGGCATAGTTCCATTAGATTGGCGCACGGCAGATGTTGTGCCCATATTTAAAAAGGGATCAAAATCTCAACCAGGCAATTACAGGCCAGTAAGCTTCACATGGGTAGTGGGGAAATTATTTGAAGGGTTGCTAAAGGTATACATTCAAGATCATATCTTGATTTATAATCCAATTAGTAGAAGTCAGCATGGATTTGTGAAAGACCGGTCTTGTCAAACCAACCTATTAGCATTCTATGAAGAAGTTAGGAAAAATATAGACCTGGGTGTGGCTGTAAATGTGATTTATCTGGACTTTGCTATGGCATGTGATACGGTTCCACATAAAAGGCTACTCTATAAATTAACATAAATAGGCTAAGGGACAAAATAGGGTCTTTATTTGGATCAGAAATTGGCTAAAAGATAGAATGCAGAGGGTTGTTGTGAATGGATGTTTCTCAGCCTGTACGCAAGTGGAGTGCCTCAGGGGTCTGTCCTCGGCCCTCTTCTTTTTAATTTATTAATAAATGATCTCCCAAGCTGCATTGAGAGCCATGTCACAGTTTTTTTGCTGAGGACACAAAAATAGGCAGGGTAATTCAGGCAAATCTTGATATTTCTTCTTTGCAGGAAGATTTGGACAGAGTTGAGGACTGGGTGTGCAAGTGGTAGATGAAGTTCAATATAGAGAAATGCAAAGTTATGCATTATGGTGTCAGGACTCGGGTGATCAGGTCAGGTAGGAGCCCATGCACAGGGGATACTTGGGGTTCAGTCTGTAACCCACGGTGCATGATTATGCAAACAAAGACACCACAAGCAGAAATCCAGGTAATGCAGTGTATTTTATGTATATAACAGGACCAGCAAATAAGGGTAATACAGTCTAAGCAAGAAACCGGACATATGGCAAAATAAAATACCGGTAATAATTTTTTTGGCAGGGAGCCCGCTTGGAAGGGCACGAAATGGCAGAGAGCCCGCTTGGAAGGGCACGAAATGGCAGAGAGCCCGCTTGGAAGGGCACGAAATGGCAGAGAGCCCGCTTGGAAGGGCACAAAAGGCACACAGCCCGCTTGGAAGGGCACGAAAGGCACACAGCCCACTTGGAAGGGCACGAAAGGCACACAGCCCACTTGGAAGGACACAAAGCAGGGCATCCACTTGGAAGGACACAAAGCAAGGAATCCGCTTGGAAGGACACAAAGCAAGGAATCCGCTTGGAAGGACACAAAGCAGGGAATCCGCTTGGAAGGACACAAAGCAGGGAATCCGCTTGGAAGGACACAAAGCAGGGAATCCGCTTGGAAGGACACAAAGCAGGGAACCAGGAACAGTACAGGTGCAGAGCCACAGCGGAAAGGTCCATAGACTTCAATACGAAGGCCCTGACTGAAGGGCAGGTTCATAAAGGCAGGGTAATCCCAGGTAACAAGGCCCAACTGGATGTATTGGCTAGGGCTCAACCCAGGTAACAAGGCACACCTGAGTTCTGAGTGCTCCAGAGGGCGGAGGGTGGCCACTAGTGGTAGCAGATTTAAACGCCACAGGTATAAAAAAAAGCCATGTTCAGGCAGTGAAAAAGTGGTTCCTGACAGTGTGGCAGAGTCTGTCCTGGTGCGTCTGGGTGTCAGTGTGGCAGAGCCTGTCCTGCTCTGTGTGTTTGTGTGTTAGTATGACACAGCCTGTCCTGGTGTGTGTGTTTAGTTGTCAGTGTGGAAGAGTCTGTCTAGGTGTGTGTGTGTTTGGATGTGGGTGTGGGAGAGCCTGTCCGGGTGTGTTTTAGGTGTCGGTGTGGGAGAGCCTGTCCGGGTGTGTTTTAGGTGTCGGTGTGGCAGAGCCTGTCCCGGTGTGTTTGGGTGTCGGTGTGGCAGAGCCTGTCCCGGTGTGTCTTAGGTGTTGGTGTGGCAGAGCCTGTCCTTTTGTGTGTGTTTGGGTGTCGGTGTGGCAGAGTCTGTCCTGGTGTGTGTTTGGGTGTCCGTGTGGCAGAGCCTGTCGTGGTGTGTGTTTGTCGGTGTGGCACGGCCTGTCCTGGTGTGTGTTTGGGTGTCAATGTGGCAGAGCCTGTCCTGGTGAGTGTGTTTGGGTGTTGGTGTGGCAGAGCCTGTCCCGGTGTGTGTGGCTTCAGGTGTCCGGTGTATGATTACTTTTTTTTTTTTTATTTATTTATGTACTCCTAATCCCATAAGATTCTATCCTATATTATCTACCAAGCACTGATGTCATCTTTATCCAGGACACATCGATGCCGAGAAGTTTAGATTGTGTCTATTTTAATCCTCAGCACCAGGGCCATGATACTCTCAATCTGCCCAAAAGATTCTAAGAAGTATTTTTTTAATCTCATGGACAAAATGTGAGAAATAACGTAAATATCGTACAATAACTTTATAAACATATACCAAATACACTGCACATATAGTTTGAAGAAAATATGCTTATAAAATGTTTTGGGTGTTTTTACCATTTGCTAATTAAAAAAAAATGTTCCCAGATTTCATTTACAAAATCTGGTCATTATAGGGTAGTATTTTTCATACAATATCTAAAAGGTATAACCCATTGGGGTTTGTGAACCGGGGCAGGGGGTTATACCTTTTAGATATTGTGCTAGGGCAATGGGATGTAAGGGTTTTTTTTCTTCTTATTATTTTTATTATCTTTTTTTATAATTTATTTTATTATTTTATATTTAGTTTATTTTTTTTTTAATTACACTGTTATCAGTGCAGTATGGTTAGAGGTCCTCTTAGGGTCCTCTTGAACATCACTTCATTACTGTTTATTTTTTATTTTATTTATTGTACTATTTTAGTGATTTTTTTTTATTGTTAAAAAAAAATCACTAGCACTTTTTTTCTTTTTGTTTATCTTTTTAGCTTGTGAGAAGAATGAGAAACATGGTTTCTCACTCTCCTCCCTGCGATCCCCCTGCACCGATCACACTGTGCCCGTGATCAGTGCATCATCGGAGTGATCGGATATCCCAGCAGGGTCTAGACAGTAACGGCTCGCGCCGGCAGCCATTACAGTAGATCGGGCAGCAGAAAGCCAGCCAGGGGGGGATGTGTCCGTGTCCACTGCAAGAAAGCCAGGACGTACCGGTACTTCCATAAGGGTCTTTTGTGATGCGTTTTCTGGAGGTACCGGTACGTCCATAGGGGCTGAAGGGGTTAATAAGGTTTTGGTATCAGTATAAAGTGCTTTGTGTGACCACTATGTAGGAGTGTGTGTCTTGATGTGGTAAACAACTTAATTATGCTGTGGCCAATTCATATAACCAAAATCTCTCATTTATATTAAGTTTATATATAAGTGTTGCCAATTTTATTAGGGGGAGAAGAGCAGAGAGTTTTTGTTTTTTGTATACACTGTACAGCCAATTACACTGTTTTTGCAGCATGCTCACACCTGTTTGGTAGGCTTCATTTTACACATTTGTATTATTTGAGCCTGGGACTAGTTTAGCGGACTGACATTTTTTCCCCCTTTTTATATACTACTTGTTATGTTGTGCCTAGCCATTGTACAGCGCCATGGAATACGATGGCACTATATAAACAATGAATAAAAAATAATCATAAATGTTTTTACATTTTTTTAGCTACCCCAATCCAACTGGCAATGTAATGCAGGGTGAGGGGAGGCATATCTCCCATATGGTAAGTTTAGACATTTTCACCAGTTAGGGGGTCTATATTTGGGCACCATACCTTCCCAGGCTGGGACTCACACAGGTCACATTAGGTCTATGGCTCCCAGGTGGCATTCTGACAAGGCACATTCTTTCAGGATAGATTTGTGAAGAAAGAGAAAATATATTTCTTTTTCTTCCCAAATCTATCTGCTTTATTCTGGCCTCTTAGTATACTTCTGCAAAAGGAGGAGAGGGCACGCCCGGAAGGCCAGGTACACAGAGAAGTGGATGAAGTAAGAAGACATGGGGAGAAACGGATGACGACGGAAGACAGAAGAAGAAGAAGAAGCAAGAGAAGGAGCTAAGCTGCAAGAAAGGTGTCAGGGACACAGAAGCAGTTGGTCAAAAGATAGTGAGAGAGAGACAGCATGAGAGTGTAAATAAGAGTGTGAGAGAGAATAAACCACAGTGTAATGTTACGTAATGGATGTGGCCATGGTTTTGGGGGGGCAGCATTTCATCATTGGACCCAGGGAGCACAATGTTCACACATGAAATCGGGAAAGGATGGAGGTCACTCTTCTCACAGAGAACTTTAGATAGCAAGAAAGAAAACATGCATTTCAAAACTGCTTTGGACATCACTACAATTGTGCACAATAGCTGAGGAGCGAGAACTTTTATTCTTTTATACTGCTGGGATCCCAACATGCTTCCTCTGGAGCATTGTGAGAAAAGGCTTGTGGGAGTGCACTACTTTAGTTATTGGAATATCAGTGGCTGTTTGCTGCTGGGGGTATAAAGTTCTGATTGTTTGGTTGTTGGATGGAAGCTTGCTAAGATTACTTTTTCTAGGGACACAAGCCACACATGTCAGAAGTTTATTTTGTTAACTGTGCAATATTATTATTTATTATTTTATATGTATGTAACATAACAATTTGACTTACAGAGACAATATGTGTGATGTTTTTAAACAGGTTCATGTCTGTTTATTTATTTTTTTTAAATTGCGTTCAACATGTCCTATCCGGTGGTCCATATCAGATCAACAGTATGTGTACTTACCTAAAAATCACCTTATTACTTTCAATTTCTACTTTCACATCACGACTGTTCTCCACGCAGAATTCCAGGAACACATATCGTGGGCGGTCGAACCAGAGTGTTTTCGCAGGTTTCCTTTATGGAAATGTTTTTTATTGGGAAAAGACATTTAGTGGAGCATATTTTAAAACACATCCATATTTTAAGTTGCCAATAAGTAAAACACAGGTAAGTAAAATGCCTGTGGTATTTCGTAAATCAAAGTGATAGAAAAAGAATCAAGTTCAAATAGGGACCAAATACAGGGACCTATGGATGGTGCTTCAAGAGCCCCATGTGGTGCAATGTGGCTGCCATAAAGTGGTTATTTATTTTGAGAATGGAGCATTTGGATAATGTCGGTCGTTGCTGCCTTTTTGTGATTTTAGAAATGTATTCTCAGAATTATATTACTTTTTATGTAATACTTTCTTAACTAAATAAGCCATTTTTGATTTGATAAGAGGGGGGAGCTGGGGAGAGATAGGAAGATAGATTTGGTATGCTTATGATGAGCAAAACCAAGCAAAATAAAATACATTAATGTCACATTTCTTTAAAAATAGCCTTACTTTAAATCCAAAATAGTTTTCAATGCACATTTCAGGATGCTAGACAATTGGGACACATACCCCTTTATAATTCCTTAACTATTTTTATTTGTTTGCATATACCTGCCTTTATATGTATAGCTTTGTGTCAGGGTGGAATCAAGCTATATATAGTATAAATGATAAAAGGTCCTTGAAAAGGGACTTAAACATCACTATAAAAACAAACTTTTTTAATCACACTCAATTGATGGTAATTTCAAAAGTAGTATTCAATACAGATAAATCGACTAATGGGAAATTTATAATCTCATTGACTATGATACATACCTTTATTGCCATTAAAAAGTAAAAAAACAAGTTGTTTTTTAAGTATGATTTACTTTTAGACTTAAAAGACTTTTGAGGACAGCTACAGGAAAAAATAGGAACCAAGTACAGAAGTACCAGTTTGGGGGACTGTCCCCGGAAAATGGATCACCCTAGAAAATGTCCCTTATTGTTCATAAAACATTCTTTTGATTAAACAGGAGAATAATTATGATAAAAAAGAACACATGTGGGTTTGCTTTACCAGACAGACCAAGCTACATACATATACAAAATTCTTAACTTTGAACTATTTTATAGTGTATAATTATAATTCACAAACATTGACATACCTCATAATTGTTGTGTTATGTCCACAAAATGAGCTCCAGAAAGACTTGTATCCACAGGTTATCACTATACACTAACGGGCACTGTGTGATGGTTCTATTTACATAGCTGTAAGTTAGTCAGCACTCCTACTATTTTTAGGAACAGCTGCTATCTGTCCTACCTCAGGCCCTCCCCCTCTTAGAAACACAAGAAGAATTTCCAGAGCTTTCCAGACACATGGACATGGGAAATAATAAATCAGTACACTGTGTTTGGGACACTTGTATTTTTTTTTCCTTTTTGACATGGCAATATCATAGAACATAGAATTTGATGACACATAAGAACCATTCAGCCAATCTAGTCTGCCCATTTTCCTGATGTAAGGAATTTAAACCCCTATCAGTATTTGGTCAAGTCCTATAGTGATGAGAGCTTTATATCTATCCCATGCTTGTTTAAATTCCCCTACTGTATTAGCCTCCACCGCTGCTGCTGGAAGACTGTTCCATTTATCTACTACCCTATGAGTAAAGAAGAACTTTGTTACGTAACATCTAAGCCTTTTGGCCTTCAAGTTTTAGACCATGAACTCCTTTCAAAAAAGCATCCTGCTTGCTTTTTGAGATACTTTATTACATTGTCTGCTTACCTTTCCCTCTCTTCCTTGTTATTGACAGTAAAGTGCCACTAATGCTATATTCTGCCTTGGGATTTCATGTACCACATGTCTCCCCATGTCTCTTGGTTAACAAGGGTCCCTCACCATCATCTTTCTGTGTAAAAACAGAGGAGAAGTATAGTTTATAGTAGCTTAGGTTGAGAAAAGACTTGCGTCTGTCATCATTAACTCATATGATGTAGTGGATGCATGGAAGGGTAATCCAGCAGAGGTGGTTTGTTTCTTTGTGTAAGCATTGAATGGGTTAATCTGATGTTGATTTAAATCAGTTTCTTGTGCATGCCCTCTGTATCTGTTCTGGCTAGAGGTGTCATCTTCCCAGAGGACCCCTGTGGTGATTCACAAGGATCCTGAGTTATAGGAATGCATTCCTAGCTTAAATGCAGGGGTTTTCCATCACCTTTACCCCACCATAACTTATTGGCAGATCAAAGATGGGAATCAATTCTTGGAAAAGGTGTCATATAATTGGTCATGTGGCCAGCAGGGTGTTTTCTTTGCAAAAGAGTCTGATTTAGGTGCAATACAGGGACCTCAAAGGAGAACTCCACGATTTACCGTATTTGCTCGATTATAAGACAAGGTTTTTCAGAGCAAATGAGGTCTGACTATGAGACTAAGATCCAGACTCCCAGCAGCGCTGCCGGGGACCTGGATCCTCCTGTCTGGTAACCTCAGCTGCTGCCGGCACTTACACTGGGCGTCTATCACTGAGTGCTGGCGAAAGTACCGGCAGCAGCGGAGGTTGTCTACGCACATCACTCATACCTTCCCCGGCTGGCAGAGAGGAGAATTCCCTGTATCGCAGACAACCCCCGCTACTGCTTGTACTTTTACGTAGCTTTTATGACGCAGCACCGGTGTCACATGACCGGTGCTCATTGAAGTTCTGGCGGAACACCTGCTGCCCCCACACGAGGGAGTCAGAAGCACTGATAAGTCGGGGGGGGGAGTATTGTATGGGTGGCATAAGGCTTTTCTGGAGGAAGGGTTCCCCATACCCATATACCACCTTATATGCCACTCTGTCCCATGATGTGCCTTTTAACTCCCTATATGTCAGAGTGGCATTTAGGGGTATATTATTATTATTATTATTATCCTTTATTTATATAGCGCCAACAGTTTACGCAGCGCTTAATACAATACATAAATTCAAGGGATATGACAAGAATTGACAGACTAAGACAACCCGATACATTTGGTGGAGAGAGCCCTGCTCGCAAGCTTACAATCTAGAGGGAAATGGGGTGACAAACATAAGGCACAAAGAAAGGGTGAGAGGTAGTGTGGTGGTTGTATCGATGACAAGGAAGTTCTAGCAGCTAAGATCGTATGCTTCTCTGAAGAAGTGGGTTTTTAGATGTTTCTTGAATGTCGGGAGGGAGGGTGAATGCTGAAGGTTCCTTGGGAGTAGATTCCAGAGATATGGGGCAGCTCGAGTGAAATCTTGTAGACGGGAAAAGGAAGAGGTGATGAGTGAGGAGGAGAGCCTTAGCCCATGGGAGGAACGTAGGGATCGAGTAGGAGAGTATTTGCTAATGAGGTCAGAAATGTACGGAGGAGCGGTATTATGGATGGCCTTATATGTCAGTACCAGGATCTTAAATTGAATTCTAAAGGTAATTGGGAGCCAGTGGAGGGATTCACAGAGGGGGGAAGCAGAAGAGGAGCGACGTGCAAGGAAGGTGAGCCTAGCAGCGGCATTTAGGATAGACTGTAGAGGAGAGAGTCGAGACAGTGGAGTGCCAACCAGAAGAGTGTTGCAGTAGTCAAGACAGGAAATGATAAGGAAATGAACCAGGGTTTTTGTGGATTCTTGGGTGAGGAATGGGCGGATACGAGAGATGTTTTTTAGGTGCAAGCGGCAGGATCTGGTGAGGAGATGAAGGAGGGGATATATCAAGGATGACCCCAAGGCATCGGGCCTGGTTAGTAGGAGAGATAGTCGTGTTGTTAATGGTGATAGAGAATTCAGGTAGTGGAGTGGAGATGGAGGGAGGGAAGATAATGAGTTCAGTTTTAGAAAGATTAAGTTTCAGGTAGTGTTGTGACATCCATGAAGAAATAGCAGACAAGCAATTGGTAATACGGGACAGGAGAGATGGAGAGAGATCAGGAGAAGACAGGTAGATTTGGGTATCATCTTTGGGTATATAAGGCATTTCTGGAGGCAGAGTGGCATATAGGGGGTTAAAAGCCATTTCTGGAGGCAGAGGAGGGGTTTAAGGCATATCAGGGAGGCAGAGTGGCATATAGGGAGGCAGTTTGGCGTACAGTGGGGTATAAAGCATATCAGGGAGGCAGAGTGGCAAGCCTGGGGTCAGATGTGTATAACTAGGGGGCAGGTTGGCAAATAAAAGGAAATAAAAACAAAAAAATATTTTTCTCAATCATAGCTTTTATTAAATATGAAATTAATATTTACTAGTAAAATGTTTTTCCTATAGGGTCGTCTTATATTCAGGCTTTTTCTTTTTTTCCTAAATTAATATTCAGATTTTGGGGGTTCATCTTCTTATCAGGGTAATTTTATAATCAAGCAAATACGGTACTTCATAAGAAACCACCTGGACTTAAGGAGTTTCCACAGGTCTGTATTGAAGAAACGTGTGAGTGAATATGAGGGGCCGTTAGGGACATTATTTCAGTTTTTTATCTCACATATATCATATAGTGAAACGCATATATCATGTACTGAAACGCATATATCATATACTGAAATGCATATATAATATACTGAAACGGGTTCACCAAGAGAGCTGTAGTAACTCCCAGAGATCACCCACATGTATCCTCCTGTTGTCCCCGGAATCACTTCCAGCACCAGTCAGCATGCGCACCTTGGAATCCTGCTATGTGTACCCAATAAGTAGACATACAACTACCTTGAACTGAGTACAGCAGGAATGAACAGTTTATTGTTGTAAAACATAGACTGATATAGCCACAGAACTTCATTAACATAAATCAACATTGATAAACATGTAGGTACATGTAGACAACCCAACCTTTAATCCCTTTTATCTACTGAATATCCCCCTGGTAGCCATCCTGTTAATGGGATTAGTTTAACAATGGAGTTCCTGCCTGTTTTGCAGCCAGGCTGGAGCCATCTCTGAGTACCTTGGGCCCCTGTATGACAGGTAATTCTGTCACAATATATATACTGAAACTGGTCATCAGTCACATGATCATGACCCTGACAGGTTGACTCCGCCTCCTAGAGCTCATTCTGAGTAACCATGGGAAGTTCGGATCATTAAAGTGAATTGGATCATTTCAACTCGTTCACTGAAATGATCCGATTCATGATCCGAATCTTCGGATCACTCAGTGTGACTCACAGCAGTTACTGTTTCCCAGTACCTCCGTGTAGGCACACTAAGGATTGGCCCCGCTCCTTTCATTTGTCAATGAATCCTCCTGCCTGCCTACTCGAGTGATGTCACTGAAGGCAGAGAGTCGTTCAAAGATACGGATCTTACAGGGATCCGGATCTGACAGTGATCCGGATCACTGTAAGATCCTGATCACTGAAAGATCCGAATCTTGAACGACTCTCTGCCTTCACTGGGATTCGAAACATCAGAGAATATCACCGTACTTTTATAAATAAATACATTAATAATCACTGCCCCCATGATTTACATTCCCCTTTACCTCTAACTGCACCTTAAGTTAACTTTATTAAATTAATTACATTAACCCTTAGCATTAAATTAAGCCTTAACACCCCATCAACCATGACTGCCCCTAAAATTAACCCTTAACACCCAATTAAGCATAACTGCCCCTAAATTAACCCTAAATACCCCATTAACCATAACTGTCCCTAAATTAATTGCATGTACTCCAGATAAATTACCTAATAAATTGGTATGGTTGATGGGGTCTTTAGTGTTAATTTGGGGCAGTTATAGTTAATGGGGTGTTTAGGGTTAATTTAGGGGCAGTTATGGTTGATGGGGTGTTTAGGGTTAATTTAGGGGCAGTTATGGTTAATGGGGTGTTTAGGGTTAATTTAGGGGCAGTTATGGTTGATGCGGTGTCTAGGGTTAACTTAGGGGCAGTTATGCTTAATGGGGTGTTAAGGGTTAATTTTAGGGGCAGTCGTGGTTGATCGGGTGTTATGGGTTAATTTAATTTAATAAAGTTAACTTAAGGTGCAGTTAGAGGTAAAGGGGAATGTAAATCCTGGGGGCAGTGATTATTAATGTATTTATTTATAAAAGTATGGTGATATTCTCTGAATGATTCGAATCTCTGTAAGATTCGGATCCCTGTAAGATCCAGATCCTTGTAAGATTCGAATCATTTGAATCATTGAATCATTTGAATCATTTGAATCATTGAACGACTCTCTGGCTCTATGAGTCATCATTCCTCTGTGAATTAATGAGCTGTAACCTGATCCCAGAGTCTGTGTCTGAGTGTTCTGCAGATGACTTGCTCTAGGATCAGGTTACAACTGCATGATTCACAGACTGAACTGCTACAAATGAATTGTTCAGTCTTCTGAACCGATTCATCCGGATCACTAAAAAGATTCGGATCAAATGAACGATTCGTTCATGATCCGGACATCACTACTGCCTACTCTAGTGATGTGAATGAAGGCAGAGAGTCGTTCAAAGATTCGGATTTTACAGGCAGCTTCAGGGAAGGGGGTGGTGTGTTGAATGGGTCCCCACAGTGTGCCTGATCGCTCCTGAGAGTGTCAGTGTGGCGTTAACCCCTTCAATGCCGCAATTGTGGCATTGAAGGGGTTAATTCACGTTTTTTATGGGGCTCTGCTGCTGGTGGTCTGCCTGGAAGCCCAGACAGACCAGCAACAGCAAAAACGAGCCCCCACAAGTCCTTTGATCAGTCCTGTAGGACTGATCAAAAAGACTCCTCCCCTGCAATCTCCAGTCTATGGGAGATTGTGTCCCAGCTGCCAGAGGCAGCTTCAGGGACAGGGAGACAGGGGTCTTTGGTCTCCACATGAGTGTGGAGACCAGTCCCCACCCCCTCCCTTGCTCAATTAACCCCTAGCCCCCTCTTGCTCAATTAACCCCTTCAATGCTGCGATTGTGTATGACCCCCATCGCAGCATTGCAGGGGTTAATATTAGTCCCCAAGAGCTTGTGGAGACTAAATATCAGTCAATGCTGTGCTTCAATGGAGCATCAGCATCGAAAGAGTTAAAAAAAATGTAATTTTTTTTTAAAAAAATATATAAATAAAATAAAAAAATTAACAGCACTGACCTGAAAGTCCAGGGTGCTTCCAGGTCAAATGCTGGGCTGATGATGATCAGATCACTCCTGGCCAATAGGAGTGATCGGATCATTGTGGCAGCCCATGGATGACCCTGCCCTACAAAGAGAAAGGGGTCATCTAGAGTAATTATGAAAAAATACAAGTTATTAATAATAATAATAATAACAAAAAACAACATAATTATTACCTGATTATTGATTGTTCTCCCTGATTGATGTCAGCGGCCTAAACCTGTCACTTACAAGTAATCTGATAAAAAAAAAAAATTAAAAAAGTTTAAAAATTGAAATGCGCATGTTCCAGTTTTGCCCTCAAAAATAGCTTCCTCAAAAAATGCATGAACCATGCATGTGAGGCCTTGTTGGAATCAGGGGATGTTGGTGAACAAAATGTGGTGTTTTCTTCCACTGTTGCACTTATGGTGTGCAAGAAATTTAATGCAACATTGAAATGTATGCGTTAAAAACAGCAATAAAATAATTTCCCCGTGAACTTTGGTAGACATCAGTGAAGAAATGGCTGGCTGAAAACTGTCAAAACTACCCTAGTTGGACACCTTGACTTGTCTACTGTTCATAAATATATACTTTTATGGGGTAATTTACAGTGGGGGCTTCCAAAATGTCCCATATGGGATATGGGCCCAGTAAACGAATTACTGAAAACTTGCGCATGTTCCAGTTATGGCCTCATGGCTTCCTCAAAAAATGCATGAACCATGCATATGAGGCCTTTTTTAGTACAGCTGTGTGACTTGGAATAGGAAGTTGTTCAACCATGACTTCCTGTTTCACAGGGGTATAAATATTAGGTAACACATAGGCCAAATTCCCTTAGTAATTGATCATAATGGGTAAAACCAAAAAATATGGTTGTGATGTGGGGCAAAAGATTCTTGAGCTTCACAAAATGGGAAATATATTTTTTTTAGTGATATAGTTGATGGAAAGGAATGTCTTTTTGCGGATGACACAAAAGTTTGCAACAGGATTGATGTTCCTGGAGGGATAAGCCAAATGGCAAATGATTTAGTTAAACTTGAAACGTGGTTAGAGCTGTGGCAACTGGAATTTAATGTGGATAAATGCAAAGTAATGCACCCGTGCATAACAACCCAAGGGCAGAGTATAGAATATTTGATATTGTCCTAACCTCACCGTTTGAGGAAAGGGATTTAGGGGTAATTATTTCAGAGGATATGATTTAAGTATTTAAGTACTTAAAGGGAGTTTATTTAAAAGGAGAAACACTACCACAAT
This sequence comes from Spea bombifrons, assembly GCF_027358695.1. Taxonomy (NCBI): domain Eukaryota; kingdom Metazoa; phylum Chordata; class Amphibia; order Anura; family Pelobatidae; genus Spea; species Spea bombifrons. Next base: position 7,077,584 of record NC_071099.1, read on the forward strand.
GAGAGGACATAGTTTTATGCTAGAGGAGCAAAGGTTTAAAAGTAACATAAGAAAATATTTCTTAACTGAAAGGGTAGTGGCTTCATGGAAGAGCCTTCCATCGCAAGTGGTAGATGTTAATACAGAGAAGGTGTTTAAGAAAGCATAGGATAGGCATAAGGTTAAGCTAGATATAAGATAAAGCCAGGGACTAAGGAAAGTTTTAAGATGTTGGGCAGACTTATAAGTGGCTTTAAGAAAATGACAAAAGCACTGAAAATGCCCACTTCCCCCACCAGTGAAATAATTAAGGAGTTCCAGTCAACTGGAAATGTTATGAATTAAACTGGAAGAGTATGTGTGTCTATATTGTCTCAAAGCACTGTGAAGAGTATGGTTCTAGTCGCCAAAAAATCTCCAAGGATCACAGGTGAAGAATTGCAGAAATAAGTTGCGTCTTGGGGTCAGAAAATTTTTCAAAACTACAATCCAACGTCACCTACATCACCACAAGTTGTTTGGAAGGATTTAAAGAAAAAAGTTTCTACTCTCATCCAAAAACAAACTCAACTGGCTTCAGTTCGCCGGACACTACTGCAACTTCAGATAGGATCGGGTTCTATGGTTGTATGAAACCAAAGAAGAGTTTTCTTGCCAATCAACACCAGTAGTTGGTTTGGCGCACACAGAGAGGTAGCCATATGGAAAAGGACCGCATGCCCACGGTTAAATATGGTGGTAGCATTTTGGGGCTGATAAAATCCAGGTCCTACTATGGCCATTGCTGTCCCCTGATTTGAACTCCATAGAAAACATGTGGACAGTCCACCAGCATTGACCTTGAAATTTAAAAGATGTGGAGAGATTTTGTATGGAGGAATCTCAGATCCCTCGCCATGTATTCTCCAACCTCATCTGGCATTATAGAAGACTCAGAGCTGTTATCTTGGCAAAGGGAGGTAAGCACAAAGTATTAACTAAAAGGGTGCCGATAATTCTGCCACACATATATTTAATTTTTTTTTTTTTTTTGGAAAAACCTGTGTTGTATTTGCAATTGTTTGATAGCAGAGCATTTCTGTGTATTATTTGAAGAAAAGATGAAAGAGTTAAACAATAAAGACACATTTTCACAACATTTTGTGCTCATTTTAAACCAAGGGAGCCAATATTAGTGGAGGGTACTGTATACCTTTATACAGCAGTATAGCTTTTTCTGGCCCAGTAACCCAGTTTAGCCCAGTAACTACCAAAATAAATACCAGCCATATGAGGCTGTTTCCAAAATCAAGGCAAATACCTAAATAAAGTTTTTTTTTCTTACTTTGCACTGAATTTTTCCTATTTTTAGGTTTTTTTTTCATATAAAAAATGGTTTATGTATAAAAAAAATTTCAAATGAAGATCCTACTTGTCTTCTAAAAACACAATATATAATTTGTAGGGATGGACTGAATGAGTTGGTAGGAAATCATAGTTAAATAAAGATGGAAATGTATCTGATTTTTTTTTGGAAATCATTGTAAAAAAAAAAAAATGCTGGTCATTAACAGGTGTGACAAACCCTTTAGTATGAGGGCCATACATGTCACTTTTAGGGGTCCTAAGCACAGTCCTCTAGGGCAATCAGAGTCAGGAACAGCAGCTTTGAACAAAACAGCGCTTTATTTTAACTGCTTAAACCCCAAAAACCAAATCATAAAAAGAAAACCTAGCTCCCAATTGGAGCCCTCTCTAACTGAACTATGCTGGTCTGGACTGACCAGCCTAATCACCCACTAACTCAACCTCCCAGCCAGACCCAGGTACGCCAGCCTCTGGAAAACCTCCCCCAGACAGCACACAAAATGTCCAGGCAGGTATTGCCTCACTTGGCTCAGGGGTGGTCTTGTTCAGGGCCTCTCCTTACCCTGGGAGCACAGGGAAGCTTCCTCTTTCCCCAACAGTCTCTCTGAGTATCAGGCTCCAGGGGTTTTTAATGCCCAGCACCTGTGCCTGATGCCGGCCTCATAGAAATCCTGTACTGGATCCTGCAGACTTCTAGCCTCTTGGAAAAGGCGGCATGGATTGTCCACAGAATGGGGGAATGGAGCATTGCTCCACCCCAGGGACCCATATTTACATTCTGGATAGCACCTGTACCCAAATGCCAAAATAAGCATCTCCCTGGGGTTTACACCGTCACAGGGTTAATCACAGCCTTAAATAAATGTTACCAATTTAATTATCAATTATGCTGGGCTAATTTGTCGATGTTTTAACAGCCGAATAAGCCTAGGTTGGTCCAGCTTAACACGTCTAAATCCGCATATTGAAATATCCACCTCTATTCAGAGGCTTAAATTAATCTATCTCAGCTCATTGAATACCATAGACGGAAATACCAAATTTTTAATTAAAAAAAAACAATAACTGATTTATCTCACATAATTAAATAGAACCCACTATCTCAGTTTATTTTAGTTAATAAATATCACTTTAAGCCTCATTATAACATTTGAACCATTTATCTAATTTACTAGGGCAATGTTTAATTTATTTGAAGTTGCTCCCTATTGCCTGTAAGTATGAGATGGTTTACTTTAGTTAGTGGAAAATTGTGACATATTATTGTCTATTGCAGCTGCTTGTTACCAACTAGCAAACTTATGTTTTATCAGAGAAGAGTGGATGGCATACTTGTGTGAGGACTCAATTCAACAAAATAACAGTTTTGACTGTGGCGTCTATACTATTCTGAATGCTCACTCTATCATTTTTGGGAAGCCACACCATGACTTTGTGAGTCACCATGTCCGGAAATGGATTGCTGTTAACATAGCATACACAAAGAGTGCAAATGGGAAACACAGAACAGGAAAAAATTGAGCCGTGGTTCGCATAGTAAGAAGCACAAAGCGCTTCTGAAAATGAACATGAATGTTACTATCTTTGAAAGACCATTGGTTACATATCTGTCATCTCTTCTCCAAAATGAGAGTAACAGATGGTCCACATATGCAGAGTAGTGATGGGAAGTTCGGATCATTAAAGTGAATCGGATCATTTCGATTCGTTCACTGAAATGATCCGATTCATGATCCGAATCTTCGGATCACTCAGTGTGCCTGCACGGAGTTACTGTTTTCCAGTAACCCCGTGCAGGCACACTAACGATTGGCCCCGCCCCTTTCATTATGAATCCTCCCCCCTGCCTCCAGTGATGTCAATGAAGGCAGAGAGTCGTTCAAAGATTCGGATCTTACAGGGATCCGAATCTTACAGTGATCCGGATCACTGTAAGATCCGTATCATTGTAAGATCCGGATCTTTGAACGACTCTCTGACTCTACAGTAGGGGAGTAGTCCCACTTAATATGAGTTTTAGATCCCGCGTGTGTACTAGGGGAGTATGTGTGCCAAAGATCTATATGATATGTCAGATGGTTTTCTCTAAAAAACAAGTTTAATTTTTCTCCTATTATATCCTATGGGCATTCACTCAAAACTGTCATTCACCTGTCATTCCATAGAAAACAGCTATAATCCCACTTAATATTAGTTTTAGATCCTGTGTCTGTACTTGGAGAGTATATGTGCCAAAGATCTATATGATATTTCAGAGGGTTTTGTCGGAAAAAAAGGTTTCATTTTTCTCCCATTATATCCTATGGGCATTCACTCAATACTGTCACTCACCTGTCATTCCCCAGAACATAGCTATAATTCCACTTAATATGAGGTTTAGAAGTTATACCTGTACTAGGGGAGTATATATGACAAAGATCTATATAATATTCAGAGGGTTTTCTCTAGAAGAAAAAAAAAACAAGTTTAATTTTTCTCCCATTATATCCAATGGGCATTCACTCAATACTGTCATTCACCTGTCATTCCATAGCACACAGCTATAATTCCACTTAATATGAGGTTTAGAACCTATACCTGTACTAGGGGAGTATACATGACAAAAATCTATATGATATGTCAGATGGTTTTCTCTAAAAAAAGATCTATATGATATCGCTGTGACAAGCGTCCATATCGCTGTGGCAAGTGTGAACAATTGGTCTCTCTGGAAACTGAGGTTGGTGCTCTGAAGTAGTGATGTCCGGATCATGAACGAATCGTTCATTTGATCCGGTTCTTTTTAGTGAACGATTCATTTTTAGCGGAATGAACTGAAGAGTCGAATGAACCGAAGAGTCGAATGATCCGGAGAGTCGAATGATTCGAATCTTACAGGGATCCGGATCTTACAAGGATCCGAATCTTACAGAGATTCGAATCATTCAGAGAATATTACTGATACCATACTTTTATAAATAAATACATTAATAATGTTCACACTGCCCCCAGGATTTAGATTCCCCTGAGTTTGCCCCCATTTACCAATAACTGCACCTACAGTTAACTTTATTAAATTAATTAAATTAACCCTCAGTCATCAGCATAAAATTAACCCTTATACCCCATCAACCATAACTGCTCCTGAAATTAACCGTAAAGATCCCATTAACCATAACGGCCCCTGAAATTAACCCTAAAGACCCCATTAACCATAACAGCCCCTGAAATTAACCCTAAATACTCCATTAACCATAACTGCCCCTAAATTAATTGCATATACTCCAGATAAATTACCTAATAAATTGGTATGGTTGATGGGGTCTTTAGTGTTAATTTAGGGGCAGTTATGCTTAATGGGGTGTTTAGGGATAATTTAGGGGCAGTTATGCTTAATGGGGTCTTTAGTGTTAATTTAGGGGCAGTTATGCTTAATGAGGTGTTTAGGGTTAATTTGGGGGCAGTTATGCTTAATGGGGTCTTTAGTGTTAATTTAGGGGCAGTTGTGCTTAATGAGGTGTTTAGGGTTAATATGGGGGTAGTTATGCTTAATGGGGTCTTTAGTGTTAATTTAGGGGCAGTTATGCTTAATGAGGTGTTTAGGGTTAATTTGGGGGCAGTTATGCTTAACGGGGTGTTTAGGGTTAATTTAGGGGCAGTTATGCTTAATGGGGTGTTTAGGGTTAATTTGGGGGCAGTTATGGTTAATGGGGTGTTAAGGGTTAATTTTAGGGGCAGTCATGGTTGATGGGGTGTTAAGGGTTAATTTTAGGGGCAGTCATGGTTGATGGGGTGTTTAGGGTTAATTTAATGGTGAGGGTTAATTTAATTAATTTAATAAAGTTAGCTTAAGGTGCAGTTGCAGGTAAAGGGGAATGTAAATCCTGGGGGCAGTGATTATTAATGTATTATTTATAACAGTATGGTGATATTCTCTGAATGATTAGAATGCCAATGAAGGCAGAGAGTCGTTCAAAGATCCGGATCTTACAATGATCCGGATCTTACAATGATCCGGATCTTACAGTGATCCGGATCACTGTAAGATTTGGATCCCTGTAAGATCCGAATCTTTGAACGACTCTCTGCCTTCACTGACATCACTGGAGGCAGGGGGGAGGATTCATAATGAAAGGGGCGGGGCCAATCGTTAGTGTGCCTGCACGGAGTTACTGGAAAACAGTAACTCCGTGCAGGCACACTGAGTGATCCGAAGATCCGGATCATGAATCGGATCATTTCAGTGAACGAATCGAAATGATCCGATTCACTTTAATGATCCGAACTTCACATTGAAACACTGATAGAGGTTGACAATCTTGAGAGGAAGTTTAGATGGGGCCCCTAGCAATGTGGGAGGAGATCAGGCAGAGGGGAGTCAGGCACATAGCTGGGTAACAGTAAGACATGGTTGCAGTGGGGGAGGGAAGAAGAACAAATTTGCCCTTTTAACCCCTTCGTGACAAAGGCTGATTTTACTTTTTGTACCCTTTGGGACAATGGCCGTTTTAACATTTCTGCGCTGCTCGTGTTTAGCTGTAATTTTCTTCTTTCCCGTTTATTGAACCCACACAAGTTATATATTGTTTTTTTCAGGACAAAAAGGGCTTTCTTTATCATATTATTTACTATTAAAAAAGTATAAAATATGGTGAAAAATTTAGAAAAAAATTCTACTATTTGTCCTGAGTTTAGAAATACCCAATGTTTTTATGTTTTTTTATGCTTTTTTCTACATGTTATGGGGCAATAAGTACAGGTAGCGTTTTGCTATTTCAAAGCCATTTTTTCCAAATCTGGTAATTCTTCCCCCCATGTGCCATTTCGGGTATCTTTGAAGCTGGCCAATGCAATTTACCCTATCAAATCATATATTTTTGAAAACTAGACACCCCAGGGTATTTCAAATGCTAGTATTTTAACTCTTTCCATGCACCATATCTACCACCAGTCTTTGTCAAACTTTGTGGTAGTACAGCGATACCTCACATGAATGATTTTGGCTGGCTGTTTGGGGGCAAAAGGGCCACATTTGGGGCATGCGCATTTTCAATGTTTAACTTTGGCGTTTGGCGATCAACTGCCCATGCCCTATTTGGTACATCTTTGAGCCGGGCCATTTCAGTGTGCCCAATTTTTTTGTGTATTTTTCCCCCACACACCTACTTTATGTATGAATTTACAGCTCCTGGTATATGCCGCTGTCACACAACACCCCAAAATGTGTTCAGCAATATCTCCTGAGGCCACATTTGGGACGTGTGCATTTTTCTAATTGGAAATTAGATGTGTGGCCATCCTTCCCCCCGTGTTAATTGGGACATTGTTGAGAATTACAGTGAAGGGGGATGTTATAATTATGGGTGACTTTAATCTCCCTGATGTGAACTGGAAAACGAAAGTAGCTGGTTGTACCAGGAGTGTGGATATTCTTAACTCCCTACTGGGATTATCTTTAAAACAAGTAGTTGAGGAACCAACTCGTAAGGAGGCCATTTTGGATTTAGTATTCACAAATGGAGATTTGTTAACAGATATTTCTGTAGGTGAAAGTTTGGGATCTAGTGATCATCAGTCTGTGTGGTTTAATATACGAACAGTGACAGAGTCACACCACACAAAAACAAAAGTTTTAGATTTTAGAAAAGCTGACTTTTCTAAAATGAGAATATGTGTTGAGGAGTCATTATCAGACTGGGACAATTTAAATGGCGTCCAGGATAAATGGGATTATGTAAAAGCTGTATTATTGAAGATAACAGAAAATTGTATTAGGCTGGTCAGTAAGAGTAAAAAATTAAAGAAACCGCTGTGGTACTCTGCAGAGGTGGCCAAAATCGTAAAAGACAAGAAGTTAGCCTTTAGTAGATACAAAAATACCCAAATTGAGGAAGATAGACAGATCTATAAAATTAGGCAGAAAGAGGCAAAGAAAGTTATAAGATCTGCCAAATCACATGCAGAAGAGTGAATTGCCCTCTCAGTAAAAAATGGAGATAAAACATTTTTTAGATATATAAATGAGAAAAGGAAAGTCAAACAAGGAATAGTTAGACTAAAAACAAAAGGAATGTATGTAGAAGATGATAAAGGTTTAGCTGACTGGCTCAATTAATATTTCTGTTCAGGTTTTACAGATGAAAATGAGGGAATGGGGCCTCAGTTGGGAAAAAAGACTGAATCATTTGAAATATGTAAGTTTATTGAGGCGGAGGTTCTACCTCAGTTGTCTAAGGTAAAGACAAATAAGTCGATGGGGCCTGATGGGATACAACCCAAGTTATTAAAAGAGCTTGGGGGCACGAGTGTATAGTCTTCTCTCTACAATGAGTTACATTGCGATTTGAATCCACTGTCCATTATTTGTATACATGATGTGATGCCTTGACCGGGTTGCCCCCGCATACTCTGTAATTGCAATGCGACACCAAGCAGCTGTGACTTTAACTTTACTGTTACCAGATTTCCTCATTCTGGAATGTCAATACATTTACTTCATGTTGAACTCAAATGTTTTACTACTGTATACGCTATGCTTGAATAAACAGTTTTGAAAAAAGAGCTTGGGGGTGTACTAGCAAAACCGTTAACTGATATATTTAACGAATCATTGGTAACGGGAGTCGTCCCAGGGGATTGGAAAGTAGCGAATGTTGTGCCCATTCACAAAAAAGGCAGTAGGGAGGAGTCGGGCAACTACAGGCCGGTTAGTCTTACATCTGTAGTGAAGAAATTAATGGAAACAATGTTAAAGGAAAGCATTGTTGAACATCTGAAGTCACTTGGGTTCCAAGATCAAAACCAACATGGGTTTTCCTCAGGAAGATCATGGCAAACGAATCTTTTTGATTTTTTTGATTGGGTGACTAAAGTAATTGATCAAGGTGGTGCAGTAGACATTGCATATCTGGATTTCAGTAAGGCCTTTGACACTGTCCCACATAGAAGACTTATAAATAAACTGCAATCTCTGGGTTTAGATCCCAATGTTGTTGAATGGATTAGGGAGTGGCTGAGTGACAGACAACAGAGGGTTGTAGTCAATGGTGTATATTCAGAACAAGGTCTTGTAACCAGTGGGATACCTCAGGGATCTGTACTTGGACCCATTCTCTTTAAAAATTTTATTAGTGATATTGCAGATGGTCTTGATGGAAAGGTATGTTTATTTGCTGACGACACAATGTTCCTGGAGGAAGAAGCCAAATGGCCAACGATCTAGGTAAACTGGAAAAATGGTCAGAGGTGTGGCAATTGGCATTTAATGTGGATAAATGCAAAGTAATGCACCTGGGGCATAAAAACCCAAGGGCAGAGTATAGAATATTTGATACTGTCCTAACCTCAACGCGTGAGGAACGGGATTTAGGGGTAATTATTTCTGAGGATTTAAACGTAGGCAGACAATGCAGCAGAGCAGCAGGTAATGCTAGCAGAATGCTTGGTTGTATAGCAAGAGGTATTAGCAGTAGAAAGAGGGAAGTGCTCATGCTGTTGTACAGATCACTGGTGAGACCTCACTTGGAGTATTGTGTACAGTACTGGAGACCGTATCTCCAGAAGGATATAGAAATGTTGGAGAAAATTCAGAGAAGGGCTATTGAAATGGTTTATGGATTACAAAATAAACCTTACCAGGACAGGTTAAAGGATCTTAACATATATAGCCTGGAAGAAAGACGTGACAGGGGGGGATATGATAGAAACATTTAAATACTTAAAGGGAATCAACCAGGTAAAGGAAGATAGTTTATTTAAAAGGAGAAATACTACCACAACAAGAGGACATAGCCATAAGCTAGAGGGGCATAGGTTTAATGGTAACATTAGAAAATATTACTTTACGGAAAGGGTAGTGGACGCATGGAATAGCCTTCCAGCAGAAGTGGTAGATGTTAATACAGTAAAGGCATTTAAGCAAGCATGGGATAGGCATAAGGCCAAGCTAGATATAGGATAAGGGTAGGTACTAAAGGAAAGTACTCAGAGGTTGGGCAGACTGGATGGGCCTACTGGTTCTTATCTGCCGTCACTTTCTATGTTTCTATATTTCAGAGGGTTTTGTGTGAAAAAAAGGTTTAATTTTTCTCCCATTATATCCTATAGGAATTCACTCAATACAGTCATTCCCCTGTCATTCCATAGAACACAGCTATAATTCCACTTAATATGAGGTTTAGAACCTGTAACTGTACTAGGGGAGTATACATGACAAAGATCTATATGATATGTCAGAGGGTTTTCTCTGAAAAACAAGTTTGATTTTTCTCCCATTATATCCTATGGGCATTCACTCAATAATGTCATTCACCTGTCATTCCATAGAAAACAGCTATAATCGCACATAATCTTAGTTTTAGATCCTGTGTGTGTACTAGGGGAGTATATATGACAAAGATCTAGATGATATATCTTAAGATTTTATTTAAAAATCAATTATTCTTTTCCCCTCTATTATAGTCTATGGGCATTCCTCCCCATTGAAGTCTATGGGCATTCTATTTTGTCATTCGTTTTAGTATGTCCCTCGGGGAGGTGTTTGTTTTTATTCAGGTTTTTTTTTATATGAATTTTGCCATTTCATTATGTTTATCTTTTCATGAAAAAGACAGTGTATTCCTCTCCACCCACCTCTCCTAGATCTAGGATTCCATAGTGGTGATGGCCAGGTTAAATTCTGGACTCGAATCCTATGCTTTCATGCAAATGTTGTTCTTTTGCTGTTTTATCTCTCAATGTTCTCTTTTTATGTTTTTATGTTATGTTTTGTTGTCTGGCGCGGAATCCTAAACGCCATGTACCGGGACGTCCAAAAAACGCCCACTAAGAAACCCCTATGGACGTCCCGGTACGTACAGCCTGGACTCCCCCCGGCAGCAGAAGCCGGCATCACTGGCTTTCTGCTGCCCGATCTCCTGTAACAGCTTCTGGCATGAAAGCCGGTAAGCTGTTACAGATGAAAGTGCCTGTTGAAAGTGCAGTTGCAAACGCGCGATCGGGCATTCCCTTCTGGGTTGCGTCACTGCTGACGTAACCCGGAGGCACAGAGACGCTGCGATCACAGTGTGATCGGTGCAGGGGGATCGCGGGGAGGGGAGTGAGAAACCATGTCTCTCACTCCCCCTCCCGTCCTGAAAGAGAAAAGCTGGAAAAAAAAAATTAATAAAAAAAAATAATATTAAATAAATCATTCAAATAATAATATAAATAATACAAAAAAAATTTATAATGTGAGCTGCGATGTCATTGTGACATCACTGGCATGTTCAGGAGGTCCCTAGGAGGTCCTCTAACCATTTCTGTGTAAAAATAATATATAAAAAATAAAAAAAAATGTAAAAAAATTAAAAAAATATATATAAAAAAAGATAATAAAAAACTTATTAAAAAACCTTACTTCCCATTGCCCTAGCATCACATCTAGCCAGTATAACCCTCCTGCCCCCGTTCACAACCCCCAAACCCGTTAAGCCATAGCCATAAAAATTATACACAATTGTACACCTAATAGTATGCTCCCTGGTGCTGGGAAAGTCTGGAAAATCTATATAAATAAGGTATTTCTGAAATCAAGACACCTGAATTAATAAACTTGGAGGGGATTTTCCATCACTTAATTTTGTGAGGATTCAGAGGGAAAATGTAAAAAAAAATTAGTTTATTTTTCTAATCTCCCCTAGTTATTACTAAATTTCTCATTCTAAATTTTCAGCTTATCATCCAACTATGGTATCAAACGAAAGCTCTATCTCTCCTTTCTTTTTTCTTCTCTTTTTCTCTCCCTCTCCTCCTTTCTTTCTCTCTGTCTCCCACATCTTCATCGTCTCTACATATATCTTTAAGAGTGGTTTATAACTGAATGAACAAAGATATGATCAACTATGTTAGCCCTAACTTCCAAACTTCTTTGGGAATTAACCTGTTAAAATTACAGAGTCTTAAAATTGATAGATGTCTGGGTGTATGTAGAATGTTTGATGTTTTAAAAAATATGAATTATAAGATAAAGGTATCATTAATAAGTACTAAGAAACTACAAGAATGGGTATTTCGATAAAACTCATGTCATGGAATGTGCAAGGGTTAAATAGTCCACAAAAGAGATCCCACCTATACGAAACATTAATTCATAACAAAGTAGATATTGCTTTGATACAAGAGACTCATTGGGCAATTAACCCGTCACGCATCTGGAACTATAAGAAATTTCCCGAGATTTTTTGCTCAAACCTTGAAGGGAATAAGAAAATGAGAGGTGTTGCGATTATAATATCAGACAGAGTAAAATTTGAACTCATATTACACGAAGAGGATACACAGGGTAGATCACAAATTTTAATCTGCAAAATGAATGATATCGTATACACTATTGGAAATATCTATGCACCAAATAAAAACTCTTCCAAGTTTGTGACAAAATTCTATGAAAGATTATTACAACTAAAAAAAGGCTTTCTTTATATGGGAGGAGATTTCAATTGTATCATAGACCCCGAAAAAGACAAAGGTTTACCTTCAACCGCATCCCTACACCCACATATAAGAACAGAAGCAGGACAACTAAAGGAATTTTTAGAAAGAAACTGTCTATATGATATATGGAGAGTCTTTCATCCTAGTGAGAAAGACTTTACCTTTTTCTCTCAACCTCACATTTCCTACTCTAGGATTGATTTTATACTTACTGAGCTTGACAACCTTCAATTAATAAAGAACTCTAGCATAGGGCAAATAGTGTGTTCAGATCATGCACCAATCTTTATTGAATTTAAGAACAATCGATATTATGAAACCAGCCATAGATGGCGATTGAACGACTATATATTAAATAATGACGAGGTTTTGGATGATTTAACCAACCATGCTTCCTTATTCTTTGAAACAAATGATAACGGAGAAGTGTCCAATTTGACACTTTGGAACACATTTAAATGCTATATGAGGGGCTGCTTAATAAAGACAAATACTTACCTAAAAAAAAGCAGGGACAGTCTAGCTGATTTTTACTTAGCTGTAAAAGAGAAATTAAATAAAGAAAATCCTAATAGAATAGCTACAGAAGAATTCAACCTAATAAGAACAGAAATTAATAATAAACTACAGGAGAAAATAAATAGATGACTGTTAAGATCGAAACAAAATTGGTACTATGGAAATAATCGGGTGGGCAGATATTTAACAAATAAACTGAAGTTTGAACATATTAAACGAGTTATAAAAAAAATCATAACGGGAAACAAGGTTTTTTTGAATCTCTCACAAATAGCTAAATGCTTTGAGGATTATTATAAATCTCTTTACAATTTACCAGGGCCCGCAAAATCTCAAAGTAATATCAGGAGCTATCTCAGTTCCCTTAATGGACCGAAATTAACTACAGAAGCCTTAGATATATTAAATGCCCCACTAAATAGAGATGAAATCAAAAGGGGAATCGAAAACTTAGAAAGGAAAAAAGCCCCCGGACCTGACGGCTTTACGGCTGCATTTTACTTATCATTTAAAGATACTATTGTCCCATTATTATTTAATGCATTTAAAGAAATAACAGATGGAGCTAAATTTCCATCTGAAATGCTTCTAGCAGCAATATGCCCAATACCAAAACCTAATAAAGATCCGAGCTATGTTTCCAACTATAGACCAATCTCATTGATAAATATAGATATAAAGATTTATTCAAAGATTCTTGCCGAAAGACTTAAGATATATCTTCCTGAAATTATTCACCCGGACCAAACAGGTTTCATAAAAGACAGATCAATAACAGATAACACACGCAAAATAATCAACCTTATAGATCTGTCTAACAAAAATTCTATACACACTGCCTTTCTGGCACTTGATGCAGAAAAGGTATTTGACCGGGTAGATTGGTTATTCTTAGCAGAAACACTAGAAGCTTTTGGCATTGTGGGACAATATAAAAACAACATATTAGCATTATATAAAGAAACCTCGGCATTAGTAACAGGTGCTATGTTTACATCAAAAGCCTTTAAAATCAGCAATGGAACTAGACAAGACTGTCCACTAGCCCCATTATTGTATGTGTTAACGGTTGAACCTTTAGCTCAAGCGATAAGAAATTCACCCAAGATAGCTGGAATTAAATCAAGATTTAAAGAACATAAAATAACGCTCTTTGCAGACGACATAATCTTAACTCTTCCACAACCAGAAAACTCTATAAAATATGTATTAGAAATAATTAATGAATACGGTAGTCACTCAAATTATAAATTAAACATTAATAAAACCGAGATCGCCTTAATCCATCAAACGATAGAACAAGAACGTATTATGAGATCATACATAAATGTGAGTTGGAGAAATAACTCTATAGACTACCTGGGTATACAAATAAAATATAATTTGAAAGAGTTAGTTAGAGATAAATATATTATGTTAATCAACAAAATGAGGAAGAAATTACATGAGTGGAAAGGTTTAGAAATTTCATGGCTAGGGAGACTCAATGCAATTAATGCATATTATATTCCAAAAATACTATATATTTTCAGAGCTATTCCACTAAGAGTCCCCTATTCCATTCTTTCCCAAATTCAAAAATTAATTAAAAAGTTCATCTGGCAAGATAAGGCTCCGAGAATTTCTCATACAAGACTAGTAAGAGGTATACAAATGGGAGGACTATCATTACCTAACATCATAGAACTACACGAAGTATGTATGTTCACTCACTTTCTTTTGTGGGATAGACCTATAAACGATAGTATACCTTGGTATAACACTGAAACCGAAAATACTAACCTTTCACAACCATTCGATGTAGTTTGGATAAGTCGAGACTTAACCAAGATTATTAAAACTGATAACGCAGTAACCAAAGACTTAATTATAACTTTAGATAAATTTAAAAAACATATGAATATTGAGAATCTTATACTCTGCTCCAATAGAAGCATTAACAAATTGTATAAACGACTTAAACCTAAATAGTTGGAGACGAGTTAATTTAAAACATATATCTGATTTATACAACTTAGATGCTTTATTACCTTGGGTTGATTTGAAAGAGAAATGGGGATTACCAAACAATGAATTTTGTAATTACATAAGAATTAAACATTTTCTTCAATCAGTAGATATTATACACTCTATGAAATTCGAAGAATTCCTTAATAAACATCACAAAACAAGCTTAATCCATAACGTAAAATCATTAAGAGAAAACTTAAAAAGAGATGAGTTATTACCCAATAAAGTTAAGTGGGAAACTGATACTGGACAAACGTATTCAAATTCAGATTGGCTGCAAGCATATAATGAAATTGAAAAACACTCGCATTGTTTAAGTATGCATAAGCTACACTATAAGATAATACACAGGTGGTATTGGACCCCAGTTATCATTTCAAAATTTGATAAGGACATTCCCAGAGTTTGTTGGAGATGTGGGCAAGGAGAAGGAACTTTATACCATATGTGGTGGGAATGCGAACAACTAGGAGACATTATTAAAATTCTTTTTGGAGTAATTAAGGAGATACTAAATCTCAAAATCGCCCCATCGCCTCAAATATTTTTATTTCATATCGGTTTACACAAATTACAAAGAAAACAAAAGACGCTAATAGTTCAGCTAATATTAGCCAGTAAACTGGTTATAGCTAGAAACTGGAAAAAATCAGGAAAAATATCATGGGAAGAGGTAAACGCCCAAATACACTTCCAGAGTAAAATGGAAGAGGGCTATTATATGAGTAAAGGGAAAAAGACGAAATATTCAGAGATATGGAACCCATGGACAACATATGCACATTCAAAAGAACGACCCACAGAACAAGTTAATAACGTAGTTTAGTAAAATAATATATTTAATGATACCTGTTTAATCAAAAACATAGTAGTATATTTGATGATAGAATGGATGTATGGCACTTACCTTATTATTTAACTCGCTATAATATACACTTATCTATCTGCTTGGAATTTAATTTATTAAATTAAAGCAAGGGTAAATTACAGATAATGCGAGTTATAAACATAATATAAGGACATAAGAAATGTTAAGCAGTACTAATTGGTTTATATTATACTATATTTGTTTGCTTGTCCTAATCTGTATGTGCTGTTGTACATGTAGCAAGTATGTTAGTCAGTATGTATATGTTAGTTAGAATGATGTATGTAAAAATTGATTACAAACAATATTATGCAAAAACGAACGACACAGCTAACAAATCGATGGATATGTTTATATATGTCTGTTTTTGTACGTTTTAGATGTAATGTCTTTTGATTACGAAAAAAAAAGAAAAAACAATATATAGTTTACATGGGTACACTATTCACAGGAAAAGAGAATCATCGCTAAACCGACACAACCCAAAAATGGCAAAATTGCTCTGGGCTTTGAGGTACCAAAAACCCCTGGGATTGAAGGGGTTAAGCGATGTACTTGGTATGTGCATTGATTTCTGGTCACCGTGGGGGACTCGCTGGGACTCCCCTGGGTCACTTGTTCTAGACTGGTTGCTGGCATCTCGTGTTTCGCGAGGTATCGGTTGAAGGCCCATCCTAAATCACTTTGTAACTATGACACAATCTAGTTGCACTAACAGTTCGCCATCCTCTTTGCGCCTATTGTCCCGGAATGTTGAGGGCTTCAATACCCCTATTAAGAGGAAGAAGGTTCTAAGTCATCTTAAACGTTTGCATCACGGCATTATATATCTCCAGGAGACACACTGGTGTGATCGTGCTCATAATACCTTGAGGGCGCCCTGGTTCGCAGAGTGCTATTCCTCCATGTATGTTAAAAAATCTAGGGGGGTTTCCATCTTGTTTTCTAAAAGGCTGCCTTTTGTGGTTGAATCCATGTCTAAAGACCCAGATGGAAGGTACATTATCCTTACTGTTAAATTATATACCTAAACGTTTACGTTGGTTAATGTTTATGCCCCCTGTTTTGGACATACTACCTTTTTGAATAAAGTCTATAAGCTCTAACTGGGTATGTCCGCTCCTAATGTTATCCTGGGAGGTGACTTTAATTCAGTGGCAAACTCTACTTTAGATGTTTCGGGGAGATCTGAGCGCTCGGCAGCATTGTCCCCCCTGCCCATGCTGGAACACTTTTCTTTGAGGGATGGCTGGAGATACCTTAACCCAATTGACAGACAGTATACTTTTTACTCGCACCCGCATGACTCGTTCTCCAGAATAGATTACCTATTTATTCCAGACTTACTCTTGCATCGTTTGTTGGGTGCGACGGTGGGCAAAATTGTGGTTTCCGACCATGCTCCCATTTGGTTGGATGTTCGACTCAAGGTCTCCCTTTGCAATTCTCGTAATTGGCGGTTTCCCTCATATCTCTATCACTCTGACGCATTCAAATCCTTTTTGATTGCAAAGTGGAATGATTATGTTGACGACAATCATGCCCACCTGGACGATCCGGATTTATTCTGGGGGGCCTCTAAACCCGTAATGAGGGGGCACATTATTGCCTATGTAGCAGGGCGCAGGAGGGAGGCTGAAGCGAGATTCACTCAACTAACCAATGATCTTTCCCGAGCGTATGCTGCCCATAAAACATTAAATACGCCCCATACGACAAAGGTATACAAAGAGACCAAATCGCTGTTTGAGGCTTGGGCTGATGAAAAGGCTCAACTTTCCCATAATTACGCTAGAAATGCCTTCTTCAGATGGGGTAATAGATCCGGGAAACTCCTGGCAAACCTGATCCGGTATTCAAAAACGGCTCATCGCCCTGTTGTATGGGTCTCCAACACTGCCCGGGAGGTGATATCAGACCCCAATGATATCACACAATTGTTCGCAAACTATTTTGAGGACCTTTATAAAGGAGATCCGGTTTCTCAAATTTTTCATAGAGCTAACATCCCTAAATTATCGCCGGCGGATAGGGAGCGGCTTGCTGCACCAATTACCCCCCTGGAAATTTCAACTACAATTAAAAATCTCCCCAATGGTAAAACCCTAGGCCCTGACGGTCTTAGCGCAGAATATTACAAGCTTTTATCCACATATGTACCGGTCCATCTGGCCGAGATCTATAATCGTTTTCTAACAGGTGGTACCCCTCCTAAAGAATTTACAGCATCCAGGATTATTGTCCTCCCTAAACCTCATAGAGACCCTGCGGTATTATCCTCATACTTATTATTAAATCATTAAATTATTATTAAATCAGGACCTAAAATTTTTTGCTAAGATCATGGCTGCTCGTTTACAGCCTATTTTAACAAAAATCATCTCTCCTTCTCAAACGGGTTTTGTAAAAGGTCGCCATTCTACCCAAAACGTCAGGAATGTCATCGCGGCTATTGTGGCCTCTAAACTCAAAAAAAATAAAAAAAGCTATTATCGCTTTTTGTGACGCGGATAAGGCCTTTGATAGAATTTCCTGGTCTTATCTTATCCATTGTTTTAAATTTCATCATTTTGGTCTCCCATTCATTCATGGCACAAGTAACAGTAAATAATATTAATTCCAATTGGTTTCCTTTGGGTAAAGGTACATTGGTAAAGGTATGCGGCAGGGTTGTCTTCTGTCCCCCCTCTTCTTTGATCTTGCTATCGAGCCCCTAATACCTATTATTGAAAGTTCTGCAGATTTTCAGGGTGTCTCAGTTGGGTCGACAAACCTGAAAGTTGCTCCCTTCGCCAATGATCTCTTGCTGTTCCTATCTGATCCCAAAGCAACGATGCCTCAACTGTTAGAACACTCCAACTGTTGGAACACTTTCGAGTGGCCTCGGGGTTTCTGGTTAATGACCAAAAAACGGAAGCGCTTCCCATTTTTCCGCAGGCTAGGCAGAACTGGCGAAATAACTTCCCATTTAAGTGGACTCCCTCTCCCGCTTTGAAATATTTAGGGCTTATTATCCCAACTAACCTATCACACCTTTATCGATTAAACTTTACTCCATTGTTACGTCATATGGACCGCTCCCTTAAAACCTGGTCTAAATTTCATCTTTCCTTCCTGGGGCGTTGCCACTTATATAAAATGATTATCTTCCCTAAATTGCTCTACCCACTTCAAATGTTGCCACATACCTTAAAGAAAAAATATATTTTGTTCCATAATAAGATTTTGCGACAATTTTTATGGCACAACAAAAAGGCTAGAATTGTAATGATCAAACTCCAACAACCGGTCCATAATGGTGGCGTGAACTTGCCAAACTTATCTGATTATAACTTAGCAGCTAATTACCGCTATGCTGTGGATTGGATTCAAGCTCGTTCTAGATTTGTTAACTTTACCCTGGAACAACAGCTGTCTCCAGACATCTCCTTGACCTCCCTCCTGCATCTCCCGAGGTCTTTATGGCCTGCTGAACTGGTGTCTAACCCCCTGTTTTATTATACGTCACGGGCGTGGGGGCGTGTTCAACACCGCATGGGTTTGGATCCTAGCCGCTCCAGATTTCTCTCCCTGGTACATAACCCAGGGTTCCAGCATGGCAGGGAGGATGTTATTTTTAGGCGCCTTGCTGGGTGTGGTGGCCGTCTGGTAAATGATTTCTTGGATCAAAAATCACTCACCTATACGCAATTACAGGCAAAATTCTCCCTGATGGCGATCCATCCTATCCATTACTTACAGCTCCGTAATTATGTCCATACCATCTCTCCCAGTCTCACGGGTAGAAATTTCAACAATGTCCTGGATTCTTTCACATTATTATCTCCTCTCCAACAGCTTCGTATGGCAACCATTTATAATATCTTTAGACCCACGATGGAGTGGGATACGCCGGGGGCTGGTGTCGCCTCATGGAACAACGAATTCCCAGACTTAGACTTAGAGTTAATTTTCGAGCGAATATTAGAAATTCTAAACTTTTAGTCTCCAGGGACTACAGCGAAATGTTTTTGAAAATACTACACAAGGCCTATGTCACTCCCAAGCTCCAATATGCCATGGGTCTTGCTGACCATTCCCAATGCCCGAAATGCCAAACGCCAGGTGCAGATCTGATTCATGGTCTATGGAAGGAGTTGCAGAATTACTGTATTTGCTCGATTATAAGACGAGGTTTGTTCCAGAGCAAATGCTCTGAAAAATACCCCTCGTCTTATAATCAGGGTCGTCTTATAATCAGACCTCAAATAGGTCTGATTATGAGACTAAGATCCAGATCCCCCGCAGCGATGCAGGGGACCTGGATCCTCCTGTGTTACCCCCCCAACTTACCGGTGCTTCTGAGTCCCCGGTGCTTAGTCCGGGCTGCGTGTAGAGCTCTACAGATGCAGGAGACCTGGATCCTCCTGTGTTAACCCCCCCCAACTTACCGGTGCTTCTGAGGAGTCCCCGGTGCTTAGTCCGGGCTGCGTGTAAAGCTCTACGCGATACAATCGCGTAGAGCTCTACACGATACAATCGCGTAGAGCTCTACACGATACAATCGCGTAGAGCTCTACACGATACAATCGCGTAGAGCTCTACACGCTGCCCGGACTAAGCACCGGGGACTCAGAAGCACCGGTAAATTGGAGGGGGGGCATAACACAGGAGGATGCAGGCGACCTGGATCCTCCTGTGTTATGCACCCCCCCTCCAACTTACCGGTGCTTCGGAGTCCCCGGTGCTTAGTCCGGGCAGCGTGGAGCTCTACATGCTGCCCGGACTAAGCACCGGGGGCTCAGATGCAGGGGACCTGGATCCTCCTGTGTTATGCACCCCCCCAACTCAGAAGCACTGGTAAGTTTGGAGGAGGGAGGGGGAGTGTTAAATTGGAGGTGTAAGGCATTTCTGGAGGCAGAGTGCTCTGTGAAATGCCTTTTAACTCCTTTAATGCCACTCTGCCTCCTGAAATGCCTTTTACCTCCCTATATGCCACTCTGCCCCATAATATGCCCTTTAACCCTCTAAGTGCCAGAGTGGCATATAGGGTTAAAAGGCATATCATGGGGCACAGTGGCATATAGGGTTAAAAGGCATATCATGGGGCACTGTGGCATTAAGAGGGTTAAAAGGCATATCATGGGGCACAGTGGCATATAGGGGGTATAAGGCACTTCTGGGGCAGAGTGGCAAGCCAGGGGGCAGATGTGCATAACTGGCGGGGGCAGGTTGAAAAAAAAAGGAAATAAAAACAAAATATTTTTCTCAATCATAGCTTTTATTAACAAACAATTGTTCACATAGTTTACATGAACTAACATTTACTGGTAAAACTTTTTTCCTATAGGGACGTCTTATATTCAGGCTTTTTCTTTTTTTCATAAGTTAATATTCAGATTTTGGGGGGTCGTCTTATAATCAGGGTCGTCTTATAATCGAGCAAATACGGTATATAACTGGGGTCCTGGGTATCCCCTACCAATTTACAGCGGAATGGGCAGTCCTCGGATTGTTTCCGCAAACTCTACGTCGCGGAGCTTTCTGAGCCGGGCCCCTTCTTAGCATCCTATCAGCTGTAGGCAAACGGGCCATTTTATCCCAATGGATATCTCCTCAACCGCCCTCTTTAGAAATGGCCAAATCCCGAGTACAATTTTTGTTCCGAATGGACTGGATTGAATCCATTCTACACAAGGAAAGTAAAGTTAAGAGGTTTTTTTTCAAAGATGGACTTCATACATAGTGACCCTAGATAGATCCACCCAGAGCTCCATTTTCCTAGCCTTCAACTCAATGGTATTGCCTCCAGGACCTGAAGGGTCAGCGACCCATGCCAGGGTTCCAGGGAGGTGATGGGGAGTTCTCTGACGGCCAAGGGGAGTCCAATTCTGAAGTGTTTCATTAAATTTTTGTGACTGTTGTGATTCTGATGTCATGCCCCCACTTCCAATTCATGGATTGTGCCGAATTGTAATATTAATGTCATACTGTACATTACTACTGTTATTTCATGTGACACCTTCCCGATTAATAAAGATGTTTAAAAAAAAAAAAAAGACAGTGTAATGTGGGTTTGATGTTTTGATTTTAAACTGATTGGATTGGTTGGCGAATTTTGTTATTGATGTCATTGTTGGAAATTTGCTGTTATTGAGACCTTCTTGTTGTGTTGGGTTTTTAAATTGTTCTTTTCCTTTTCAGGCTCTGTGTAGGACTTGTTTTTGCAGATTTTTGGAATATTTAATAAGTTTTTCCAGACACATTGAAGATTATTTCTAAAAGGTATGTGATGCATTAACCATTCCTTAAATGTACAGAACACAAAACATAGTGACATATAGAGGGCACATGCACATAGTGAAATACAGTGGTACACTATAAATACAGGGACGCACAGGGTGGTGTCACGGCCAGGACTACTTGCCAAGCCTTGACTGTGTGGAGGGCGTGGGCATGAAGGGGTTAATAGCACCAGGCCTCTGGATTTACTAACTTCACCCCTTAACAAGGCATCAGTTATACCAAATTAACCCCCAAATCGTCTGCCACCACTCACGATTTTGATACCGGATTCGTGAGAAATCCGAATTAGAACCTTTATCTCTATATATATATATCAACCCACCCGGGCAACCAACATATATATATATATATATATATATATCCTATAGAACTTAGGGTTTGTGGATATCAATACTAGAGCCCAAAGACAGACTTAGATTTTGAATATTTTAATAACAAAAAGACAAAGATTACACAGTGCCAGAATTACAAAAAAACAAGATATACAAAATAAAAACGGCAAACAGTTCTTAAAAACAATAGGACTTAAACACAGGACCCTCACTCACGAGTTTCTCCAATAAGTAGGCCTGTGGGAACTCTTTAAGTCCAGATGGTTTCTAGATGTTGTTCTGATCACAGAATATCATGGAGTTCTGCTTTGAGGTCGCTGCATTGTCCCTAAATCAGACTTTTGCAAGCAAACGCCCCTCTGACCACATGACTGATTATATGACACCATCCCCAAGAATCGTGTCCCATCTTTGATGTGCCAATAAGTTATGGTGGGGTAAAGGTGATGGAAACCCCTCCACTTAAGATAGGAATGGAATTCTTATAACTCAGGGTCCTTATCTGTTAGGCCATGAATCACCACAGGGGTCCTTTGGGAAGATGACAACTCTAGCCAGAACAGATACAGAGGGCATGCACAAAGAAACTAACCACCTCTGCTGGGTTACCCTTCCATGCATCCACTATGTTATATGAGTTAATCATGACAGGTGGTACATAGACAAAAATAAGGACATACAAGTATAGAGACACAGGAGGACACAATATAAATATAAAAACACATGGGGGCACAGAAACATAGGGGCCCACAGACAGAAAATAAAAACATAGGTACACAGAGTCACACATACAGGGAGACACACAAAGACACTCATAGGGACAGATACACACAGGAACACACAATGACCAATACACACAGGAACACACAGCGTTACATAGAGGGGTATGCTTGGAAAGTAGTTAATTTGCATATCAAAATACAGGTAATGTCAGACATGAGGAAACCTTTTCCTAATTCATGCATTTGCTTGCATATATGTTAATACAATATATATAGATTATTCTTCAGCATTATTTACTCTCTGTATTCACAGTATAAGCAATGATGAGGTTGACTCAGTAACCTTTAATATGGCTACATCACATGGAGAGTTTCCTTGCTTTGTGAATTAAATTCATTCCATTTGTGAAAGGAAGAAAATACCTACAAATTGTTGCTTCTCCCTTTCCAAGTGTCACTTCTTGCTTGAGCTCGGTATACTTTTGATGCTCAATTTCTGATTGATTTATCTTTATTTTTTCATTGTTTTTGAAGAAGATTTTACAGTTTGGTCACCCTCCATGCCCTTGTTCCTGGAGATCAGTTTACCCCCACATCTTACAGTGTATTTTACGTAAAAGATTTTAATATTGTAATTGATAACTTCTTTTTTTTATACATTTTTGTAAAGCTATTTTAAAGATGACCGCATTTGATGTAATACTTTATTTTTTTTAATTGGATTTAAAAAAAGTGTTTTTGTTCATTTATATTTCATTTATATTCCATTTTATTACATTTGTAAATACAACAGATGATACTTTGGAATTCTTATTAGAGTTAAAGCAATGCTTGTCTGCAGTACAAAAACATGCTTTGTCAAATGATTGCAACATTATTGAAAATCTAAATAGGAAATTTAGAAGATTACTTAAGAATTTTAAGTGCATAATTGTTTGTTTGCACTCTGTGATAATTCAATTCAGATATCCGAACCATGTTCTATACTAGATAAATTGTATAATTTAACTTATCAATCATTTAATTTTTTACAGGCTCAAATCCCATTGGAGGACGCCTATTGGAGACCAACATTTCTTAGCTCCCTGCTTGGTAGTGACTGGCAGGCGGGGACGTCCAAGATATGATATAAACGTGGAACTTATTTCTGCTTTTTCAACTCTTGGTTTTCGTTGGCAAACAATTTCTAAATGTTTTGGTATTAGCCGTTGGACTTTGTATTATCATAGCCAAAGAACTGGATTTTGAAGACCCCGATTATTAAATATTTCTGATTCTGAACTTCAAAATCTTATATATGAAATTCTCATCACTACTCCAAAATGCAGAAGTCTATCTAATTGGTAGCTTAAATGCAAGACAAACTCAAGTTCAGCAGTGTTTAATGTTTATTGACCCGGTTGGAAGAACAATCAGAAGAAGATCAGCTATCCAGAGAAGAGTTTCTAATGTATTATTATTATGTTCTAATCAATTATGGTAAATTTTAATTTAAGAATTTTATATTTTGTAATAAATAAAAATATAATATTGTATAATTCGCTTAAAAATTGTAAATATATGATATATAAACTATATCATTATACCATGTTCACGGTCTATCCATTGTCTCACTTATTATCTTTGTTAACATGTTTTTCTTTCTTAAAATGGTGACAGCACATGAAGAGAGGTTAGGATCCAGATCTCCCGCACCGCTGCAGGGGACCTGGATCCTCCTCTCTGGCAGCCGGTGGGCATCTGCCCGATGCAGGACTGCCTGCTGGACTTCCGCCGGTGCTTCCAATAGGGCCGTGCTAGACATGGAGCTGTATTGTAGGCATTTTGCTGGACTCAGGGCACCGACTTGCGCTAAATGCCAGTCCTCGGCGCATACTTCCGATTGGTGCCCTTCTGTCAGCATGGCTGCTACCACCAGCTCCTCTAGAGGAGCGGTTCAGGGTATGCCATCTAATTCTGCTGCTCCCCTGGTGGACAGATTAGGTAGGCCCATCCGTTATTTGGGGAAGACCCCGTTATGCAATAATTTCAACCTGACCTCCTGCAACCATGGGCAATGTGGGTTGCTGCATGTATGTTTTAATTGTTATAGGGCTCACCCGAAGACGGCTTGTAATGTCAAACCTGCTCACAGTTGACTATCCCGGGTCCTGGCCAGATACCTGCAAAATCAACCTTCACAGCAGCTTAGGGATTTCTTGATCTCAGGATTCACTTCAGGCTTCCATACTCTGCCTCAGTTCACCTACCAAGGTCGCAACCTGCAGTCGGCAGATCTGAACCCTGAGACCACGACCATACTTTTACAAGCTGAGTTGGAGAAAGGCTATATCATAGGCCCCTTCACGGAGCCCCCCTTTCATGTGTGGAGAGTCAACCCTATTGGCGTGGTTCGGGGGAAATTCTCCAATAAATGCAGGTTGATCTATGATTTGTCCGCGCCTCATTCTTCCCATATCCCCAGTCTTAATGCATTAATTCCGTCCAAAGAATTTTAGTTAAATTATTCTTCTGTAGACATGGCCATTCAGAGTATCTTGCAGACGGGTTTGGGTGCGTGGCTGTCGAAAGCAGACATATCCGATGCGTTTAAGCTTCTGCCTTTATTACCAGCTCTATGGCAGTGGCATTGTATCTGGTGGGGGGTTGTACTACTTTGCCACTAAAGTCACATTTGGTTCTAAGAGTAGCCCATGGTTGTTTGTTTCATTGGCTCTATCCCTCACGTGGATACTTACTCACCAGGCCCACTGTCATATGGTCATTCATTATCTGGATGACTTTCTCCTGATAGAACCACCAGGTTGCACTCCTCGAGACCCTCACCTCAGTCTTCAACGACATTTGCCTCCCCTTAGCGTCACGCAAGGTGGAGGGGCCAGATACGGTTATCACCTTCCTGGGGGTCACCTTGGATATGTTTTGCATGCAGGCTAGCCTTCCCCAGCAGAAGTTAGACCGCATCAGGCAATCCATTCACAGCCTAGTCGGATATTTGTCTCGTTCACGGCAGGAGCTGCAGTCACTGTTGACCATGCTTTCAGGTCTTTCATTTCTAGACTGCTAGCCTTTCTGCCATCTGCCCCTGACTCCATCGCACAGACATAGACAGCGCCGCCCGGGCAGACCTGGTCATGTGGGATAATTTCGTTCAGCACTGGAATGGCATTTCCATGTTCATTCCACAGGCATCTGAGGGTTCTCGGCGCATTCTATCTGATGTGGCAGGATAGGGGCTACACGGCAATCTTTGACAAGCATTGGCTGGCAGGGGGTTGGCCGCCCTAGTTATTATGTAGTTCTTGCGCAGGCTGGTGTGGTTGTCGCTTCATCATGGGTTCCATGTGTTGGGGTCCCACGTGCCAGGGGTAGATAACGTTGCGGCTGACGCCTTGTCCAGGGTTAACTTCCCTATGTTCTATGTTAACTTCCCTATGTTTGCAGAAGCCAGAAGCAGATCCTATACCTACACCGGCACCACATTTCTCTCTCCTCACCATGGATTAAAGAGGCATGTGGACAGCGGCATTGCTTTAATCAATAACTCCCTCTCGATTAACACCCGGAAGGCTTACATGACCGCATGGCGTGCATTCTCTGTGTTTCAGGTGTCTTACCCCTGCCTGGAGCCCCGCAATACATCATACATCTTAGCGTTCATCGCATATTGCCATACAGAGTTGTCCCTGTCGTACAGCACTATTAAGTATTTAGCTGGGGTTCAGCATTTCAGCTCGTTGGATGACCCTGATGCTCCTTCATTGTTCACTTCCCACTAGGTCAAGGCGGCATTAAGAGGGTTACAGAGGTTGCATCTCCCTTCACTCACCAGACTACCCATATCGAGCAAATTGGTTCGGGGTATGTCGTCCCTACTCGATAGTGCTCCATTCGGGGTGTTGCAGAGGCGGCCGATGAGGGTAACTGTTACAGATCTGGGTTTAGTTGGTGGGTGCCCTGTAATGTCCAGAAAACCACAAAAAACTAGGCATGTGGGGTATTTCCGTAATCAGGAGAGGTGGCTGTACACTTTAGGCTGTATTTCTCTGCCGTAACACATACCCTGTGCCAAAAATCCTCAGCAACACAGAAGTGTAGGTGGAAAAAGTGCACAAAATTTTAGCAACGCCTGACTTTGGCAGTTATTGGCGGCCAAATGGTTGCATGAAAATTGTCCAAATGCTACTGGTGAAATACTCTGGTAGACCGCTTTCCAAAAAGGTATACTTTTATGGGAACATGTTCTCCTGTGGGACTGCTAAGCTGCTTCATAGATAGCATTGGCTTAGCACACACCGTGATCCAGTTTGCCGGCACGTTACAACTTATGCCCTGTAATGTCCAGAAAACCACAAAAAAACTAGGCATGTGGGGTATTTCCGTAATCAGGAGAGGCGGCTGTACACTTTAGGCTGGATTTCTCTGCCGTAACACATACCCTGTGCCAAAAATCCTCAGCAACATAGAAGTGTTGGTGGAAAAAGTGCACAAAATTAGAGCAACGGCTGACTTTGGCAGTGATTGGCGGCCAAATGGTTGCATGAAAATTGTCCAAATGCTACTGGTGAAGTACTCTGGTAGACCGCTTTCCAAAAATGTATACTTTTATGGGAACATGTTCTCCTGTGGGACTGCTAAGCTGCTTCATAGATAGCATTGGCTTAGCACACACCGTGATACAGTTTGCCGGCACGTTACAACTTATGCCCTGTAATGTCCAGAAAACCCACAAAAAACTAGGCATGTGGGGTATTTCCATAATCAGGAGAGGCGGCTGTACACTTTAGGCTGGATTTCTCTGCCGTAACACATACCCTGTGCCAAAAATCCTCAGCAACACAGAAGTGTTGGTGGAAAAAGCGCACAAAATAAGAGCAACGGCTGAATTTGGCAGTGATTGGCGGCCAAATGGTTGCATGGAAATTGTCCAAATGCTCTTGATGAGATACTCTGGGTTGTCTGCTTTACAGAAATATATACTTTTATGGGGGTATTTATAATTAGGGGGGTGCTAAGCAGCCCCAAATGAAACATTGGTCTACTAAAGCAAAATGTGAAAACTCCACGTTTGGAATCTATAACGCGCATGGTCCCGTTTGTGCCCTGTAATGTCCAGAAAACCACAAAAAAACTAGGCATGTGGGGTATTTCCGTAATCAGGAGAGGCGGCTGAACAATTTAGGATAGATTTCTCTGCTGTAACACATACCCTGTACAAACAATCCTAAGAATACTACAAAATACTAAGACGCGTTGGTGAAAAAAGTGCAGGAACTAATTTCTGTGGCCACCTTTGACAGTGATTGGTGGCCAAATACCTGCATGTAGAGTGCCCAAATACCCCTGATAGGATAGCCTGGATTGTCTGCTTTACAGAAATATATACCTTTGTGGGTGTTTTTGTTTTATTTGTTTCAAATTAGAGTTGCAGTCCCATCATACCTAATGTAAAAATTTAACGGCTTTGTATAAAGTAATGTACACCTTATAGTATGTTGCCTATATGTGCTGGGAAAATATGGAAAATCTATATAAATTAGGTATTTCTGAAATCAGGACACCTGAATTGATAAATCTGGATGGAATTTTCTGTCTCTTTACCTAATTTTGTGAGGATTCAGAGGGAAAATGTAAAAAAACTTAGATGTTTTTTTCTAATTTTTGCTAGTTTTTACTACATTTCTAATTCTAAATTTTCAGCTAATCATCCAACTATGGTATCAAAAGAAAGCTGTATCTCTCCTTGAAAAAACAATATATAGTTTATATGGGTACACTATTCACAGGAAAAGAAAATCATCGCTGAACCGACATAGCGCAAAAATTGCAAAATTGCTCCGGGCTTTGAGGTACCAAAAACCCCTGGGATTGCAGGGGTTAATACTCAAAATTCAGGGGGTTGTCTTATAATCAAGGTCATCTTATAATTTAGCAAATACAGTATATCACATCCACTGCAGCTCCCATATCTATTTTCCAACTCACTTCTTCATAGAATGCAATTAAGCTAGTTTGACAAGATCTGTCTTTCACAAAGCAATGTTGGCTCCTGCTAATGAAATTCCTGCTCAAGATAACATTTTGAATATGTTCCTTTAGTAACCCTTTAGTAACAATGTCCCCACCACAGATGTCAAATTTACATGTCTGTAATTGCCTGGGTGCGATTATCATCCCTCTTTAAATTTGGGTACATCGGCTTTACGCCAATCTGTGGGCACCATGCCTGAAATAAAAGTTTCCATGAAAATTAAAAACAGTGGTCTGGCCAGGGCCTTGGCTTAGTTAGTAAGTACCTGTGGGAGGATACCATCCGGCCCCGGGGCTTTGTCTACCTTAACACCATTGAATTGTTTGAACACCTTTTCTTCTGTCAGCCATGGTCTTCTACTGCTGGATTATTCAAATGCGCAAACGATTCTGACAGCATGGACGGTTCAAACCCATAATTGCCCAGGAAGGGAGACATTTCCGAGGATGAATTCATGGCATTATTATGGGCAGATTCTGCCCAGGGTAACAGGTCTGACCCATTGACCTGATCCAACACATAGCAGTGCAGAAATTGTTCTAAGGCTTAGTTGGAATGTTCTGTGTATGCATGATAGGGCCAATAATAATTGGATTGTCCCGTGGTGTCCCACAGCTTTCTCAGGTTTTCCGGTACAAAGCACCTACCGCTAGGTTTTTTAGCAATTTTGAGCAGCCAGGGTTTGGCTACCCAACGTGGAGGTGAGGCTGGTACGTGTAATGGCTAAGATACGGTTAGCAGGTATGACTGGTGTAGGGGTACTCTCATCCTTAAACCCAGATGAAAACTGGTGAGAAAGGGCATTATCCTTCATGCTCTTAGAGTTGGGGAACAACATTGTTGAATCAAGACAGGAAGTGAGCCCTCCTAGCCTGTCAGGGAGATAACCGTTTAGAGGTAGGTTACGTTTTTGTGGTCCATCAAAATCAGGATTGGTATGGTTGTACCCTCAAGTGTCACCACTCCTTGAGGGCCAAATGATAGCCAACAGCTCTCTATACACAATCTCATAATTACATTCTTGCATTCAGCAACCCTGAAAACCCACCTCAGGATGCACTGTGACCTCTCCGGTGAACAGTCACAAGGACCCTTGCCATGTGACCCCCCATAATGTTTGATTGCCACCTGCCTCGACGCTGGATTGTTACCCCAATATTGCTAATTGCTGCCTGCCACAACCCCTGGATTGTGACCCTGATGTTGCTACCTGCCTTCACCCATGTACTGTGACCCCGATACCGATCGTTTGCTGCCTGCCTTGACCCCTGGACCGTGACACTGACTTCTCTTTTGGATTTGTCCTCTTGATTAGGTTTTTCTGGACTTTTGTTATAGTTTCCTGCGCTATGCTCCAAATCCCGGCCTGATGGAGACTTGGTGAGCCTCAGCCTGCCAATTCTCAGTGTCTAAGACTCTCTAAAGTTTTGATTCAACTAAGATCACTTAACCAGTCCACTACTATCCTTAACCTTATAACTCTAAAGCACATTTTGACCCTCTTTCTTCCATTAATTTGTCTCAAATTCCCTATTGAACGTCTACGTGTTCATTTCTTGTTTCCATGGCGACTGGATGAACGAATGAGATTTTTGAAAACGAAAACCTTGGACGAATTTAGACTAATACTAAGAAAAAAAAGGCATTCCTCTATGGATTTCCATTACTCAGAGCATCAGGTTCTGGGTGATTAGGATTCAGCCATTTAATTGTTTAAAACTGTTTCAAAAATGTTTTAGCTAGTAGACTGGCTAGGTAACAGAGCTATGGTATGTACATATGACAAATACACAGCTCTCTGAAAGTATTGTATTTATCATACAATAATTTGAAAAACTAATTTTTTATGTGATACTAGTAAAAAAGAAAACGGTAGTTCTCTTTTGAGGAGAACTTGTCCAAGACAAGGAGAAAATCTGTATTCCAGACATACTCTAAAGTAGGCAATATCTTGAGTCTAAGCTCCTTAGGGCATGGCCTTCATCACCTTTTGTTTCTGTGAATCCTAATTGTTTTGTGATGCACTGCTTGTTATGTCCTGTTTACCCATTGTATATACTGCATTATAAATCAATAAATTAATAAGAAACAACCAGACCAAGCAAACTGCATTAACAGAGAACCTCTATGTGACGGACCCTGTAGAGAGGGATGGTCTCTGCTGTCAATAGTTCCAGCGATCTCCTATGGTCCCCTTGGTAGACTCCAGACTTCCAGTAACCAAGTAGTTACACTCCACGATGAAGTGTCCCTTGTCCCCAAATCATTGGAATTGTGCCTGCAGGCTAATACTGACAAAAGTATAGGTCTACCTGACACTCTGAACCAAACCAAAGGTAATTAATGTAGTTACATATGTATGCAAGGTCCATACCCTAATAATCTCAAATATAAAGAATAGGTAGCTGCATTCCAAAAAAAAAAAACAAACAGTATTTCTTACAAAGCAAAGTTTGTATAAGTGAAATTTAAAAAACAAAGAGACTTGGCTAGAATTGCCAGAAAGCTTTGTATACTGCATGCTAGTTTGTTGTGTATATACGAACAATCATCATGCACATCGCTGTAATCAGTATTCTAACTCTTAGTATTTCTGTTGAATTCATTTTATGGCTCTTTTAGGCTTGTTTCAGTTTCTCCAGAATTCAATGCAGAGCACCGTGTAATGCTTGTGTTTAGCATAGCCCCACCTAATTACGTCATATCCCGGCACTGTGCAACTTAATGCCACTAAGCACAACCTTCATGGTGGAAATAGGCTGATGGGGGAGATCTCCCTTATAACTGGCCCTTTCAGTAGCACAACACCAGTAGAGGGTAGTCCATCTAGCCTATGGGTTTGGGACTGCTGCTCCTCTGAAACAGCAGTCCTAGGCCTGGGATTAATCATCCTAGGCATGCATACCTCACTGGCACCATCCTCAATGTGATACACTGTAGTTGGCATGTGTTATGCTACTCTGGTCAGAGAGAATCTTGGCTTAGTCTTTTATGATTGCCAATGGTAGTTTTTATTTGTTTCTGCTGCATGAATTCAGTATTTTTGGGAACTAACCCACATATTAGTACCAAGGATTGTTTCTACTTAGCTTTTCAACTCTCTATCACGTCCAACTTTTTATTTCCAATTGTTTCCCCAACCTGGAACCCTAACATAGTAAATTAGGTTGAGAAAAGACCAAGTTCAAACTTGCTGTTGATCCAGAAAAAGGAAAAAAAAACAACTTTGCCTATAGCCCTGCTGAGGGCAAACAGCAAGATTAGGATCCAGATCCCCCGCAGCGCTACAGGGGATCTGGATCTTCCTCTCTGGTAGCTGGTGGACGTCTGCACGACGCAGACAATCCCCGCCGCTGCCAGCACTTCCGCCGGGAGGCGCCAGCATGATATGACCTTCCAGTGCACCATCATACAAGCCCCGGCGGAACTACCGGCCAGCAGTAGCGGAGGTTGCCTGAGCGCATTGCATAGGTAACCTCTGCTGCTGCCGGCACTTCCATGACGGAGCGCGGGCATAGAAGTCCCTTGGTGGAAGTGGAGAGAAGCAGCAGACCCGCTAGACAGAGGGTTTTGCCTGAAAAACAAGTTTAATTGTTCTCCCATTATATCCTATGGACATTCACTCAATACTGTCATTCCATAGAAAACAGCTATAATCCGAATTTTAGAACCCTTGTCTGTACTAGGAGGGTATGTTTGCCAAAGATCTAAAGGATATGTCAGATGGTTTTCTCCGAAAAACAAGTTTGATTTTTCTCTCATTATTTCCTATGGGCATTCGCCAATGCTGTCATTCCATTGAACACAACTATAATTTACTATATAAATTATATAATATAACTGTACTAGGGGAGCATATGTCCCAAAGATCTAAATGATATGTCTTAAGCTTTTATTTAAAAATCACTTATTTTCCTTTCCATTACAGTCTATGGGCATTCCATTTTACCATTCGTTTTACTATGTCCCTGCATGGTT
This sequence comes from Spea bombifrons, assembly GCF_027358695.1. NCBI lineage: Eukaryota > Metazoa > Chordata > Amphibia > Anura > Pelobatidae > Spea > Spea bombifrons. Next base: position 7,110,107 of record NC_071099.1, read on the forward strand.
GAGCGCTAAGTGGTACCCCTTATTTTATTTATATATTGATGCTGGCCTGGCCTTAGAAACATGCATCAACATGTAATCTAAAACAAATATAATTAAAATTATAATATCATTATCATCTTGAAAGGAAGACGCATGTATTGCTACTTCCTGTGAAGCGTTTGTAACTCTGGTACGTATAACCCGATTTCTCCATATAATCATCCTGCCCAGCGCTTCCTGTAGATCCCTAAGTACCATATGGCCGTTCGAGTCACATGGTGTATACGTCAGTTGTCCATCAGCCTGATAGAACTAGTCGCCACCGTGATCTATTGGTGCCCGCGGAAGTGCCGGAACGGAGTATTCTACGGTTCCAGTTTACAGGATAACGACGCTGACAGTACAGAAACGAAGGCAAGAGAGGTAGGAATATGTGAAAGTCAAAGTCAATTGCTCCCAAGGCTTCGAGAAGCGTCTGTAATTAGTAAGTGTAGCCCTATGCAGTAAACGCCAAGATGGCGACTGAGCGCAGGCGGCTCAAGGGCAGCCCGGGTACAGGACCCTAAGTGTCTCGGCACCTCTGTCTAGATATAGGCTATTTGAATGCATATTCGTGCGTATGAAAATAAGTGGCATATAACAATCCAACGGCGTCACGTTTATGTGGCTGAAGTAGTCACATTAGTCTATACTAACCGTCTGACCCATATTAACCCTATAATATACATTATAGTTTTGGTTTTATTTGTGTCAATATATCACAAACGTTTCAATGTAAAGATTGAGACCTTTTTATTTTGTATAGAAAGGGGATTACCACACAACTTTCCTACTGTTTGAGGAACATGTTTGAGCAGCCAGAAAGATCTTAATTATTTCCCCCTCTTGATAGATGCTAAAAGACTTTGCACAGTCTGTGGCACTTTCACGCAATTTGGAAAAATGTAGCGGCACAGAATGAGAGTGTATACTCCAGAGCTAGCTCACCCAAGGGCTCCAGAGGACCCTCACCAACATTTTATGTAGAAAGCACCTGTATTGATTTCTCTTAAGATATGTCCTAAAGTCAAACAGGTATTATGGTTGTAACTTTTCCCGTCTAGTTGCCAAATTAATGATAGAACATCTCTACATCTCCCCTCTATTATGCCTGCATAAATCTTAATGTCGGCATTCAGTAAGGATATCGGTCTATAACTGGCAACTAACTCGGGATTTTTCTCTAGTTTTAACCCCTTGGCTGCTAAACCATTTCCTACCTGGGCGCTAAGCTGGTTTTCGGCATTTTGGTGCATCTCACGCCTAAGCGCGTTTAGAAGTAAATTTCTTGGGAATAAACTATACAAACCATATACTGTTTTTTCAGCACACCCAGCAGATTCCAAATATATTTTTTTATGTGTATGTCTCATTTGGGGGGAAAAAGTGTGGGTTTTTTTTTTTTTCACTTCTGACTCAATAAAAACTAGTTTGTCATTTTATTAAACTCTAATATCAAAACCTTTTGATGCTAAATATTTGTAGTGGGTAACCGGTCTAAAATAAACAGAAATTGAGAACAGTAGACTGTGTTTTTCTAATATTTTATTGCTAAAAGTTCAGTTTACTAGACTATCACAAAAGACATCTTTAAATTGAATGCATGGCTGCCGTCAATTAAACAGCTCTAGCTGCCTGGGATGTTTAAATATGCCAACTATATATTCTTAGAAACTACACCCCCAGCTGCAGCAAATGAGGTCTTCTTTGTATTTGTATCACAAATCTGATGTGCACAACAAATAAGTGAATATCACACAAATAAATAAATAAATGAAAATTAAAAGCGACAATTTCATTTATGTCTTGCGCACTCCAGTTTTGTGCTACCAATAGCGATGTCCGGATCATGAACGAATCGTTCATTTGATCCGGTTCTTTTTAGTGATCCGGATGAATCGGTTCAGTTGACTGAACGATTCATTTGTAGCTGTTCAGTCTGTGAATCATTCAGCTGTAACCTGATCCTAGAGCTGTGAGTCATCTGCAGAGCACTCAGACACAGACTCTGGGGTCAGGTTACAGCTCATTAATTCACAGAGGAACGATGACTCATAGAGTCAGAGACTCTTCCGAAGAGTCGAATGATCCGAAGAGTCGAATGATCCGAAGAGTCGAATGATCCGAAGAGTCGAATGATCCGAAGAGTCGAATGATCCGAAGAGTCGAATGATCCGAAGAGTCGAATGATCCGAAGAGTCGAATGATCCGAAGAGTCGAATGATCCGAAGAGTCGAATGATCCGAAGAGTCGAATGATCCGAATCTTACAGAGATTTGAATCTTACAGAGAATATTACTGATACCATACTTTTCTAAATAAATACATTAATAATGTTCACACTGCCCCCAGGATTTAGATTCCCCTGAGTTTGCCCCCCTTTACCTCTAACTGCACCTACAGTTAACTTTATTAAATTAATTAAATTAACCCTCAGTCATCAGCATAAAATTAACCCTTATACCCCATCAACCATAACTGCCCCTGAAATTAACCGTAAAGATCCCATTAACCATAACAGCCCCTGAAATTAACCCTAAAGACCCCATTAACCATAACGGCCCCTGAAATTAACCCTAAATACTCCATTAACCATAACTGCCCCTAAATTAATTGCATGTACTCCAGATAAATTACCTAATAAATTGGTATGGTTGATGGGGTCTTTAGTGTTAATTTAGGGGCAGTTATGCTTAATGGGGTGTTTAGGGTTAATTTGGGGGCAGTTATGCTTAATGGGGTGTTTAGGGTTAATTTAGGGGCAGTTATGCTTAATGGGGTCTTTAGTGTTAATTTAGGGGCAGTTATGCTTAATGGGGTGTTTAGGGTTAATTTGGGGGCAGTTATGCTTAATGGGGTGTTTAGGGTTAATTTGGGGGCAGTTATGCTTAATGGGGTGTTAAGGGTTAATTTTAGGGGCAGTCATGGTTGATGGGGTGTTTAGGGTTAATTTAATGGTGAGGGTTAATTTAATTAATTTAATAAAGTTAGCTTAAGGTGCAGTTGCAGGTAAAGGGGAATGTAAATCCTGGGGGCAGTGATTATTAATGTATTTATTTATAACAGTATGGTGATATTATCTGACTGATTCGAATCCCAATGAAGGCAGAGAGTCGTTCAAAGATCCGGATCTTACAGTGATCCGGATCACTGTAAGATTCGGATCCCTGTAAGATCCGAATCTTTGAACGACTCTCTGCCTTCATTGACATCACTGGAGGCAGGGGGGAGGATTCATAATGAAAGGGGCGGGGCCAATCGTTAGTGTGCCTGCACGGAGTTACTGGAAAACAGTAACTCCTGTGAGTCACACTGAGTGATCCGAAGATTCGGATCATGAATCGGATCATTTCAGTGAACGAATCGAAATGATCCGATTTCACTTTAATGATCCGAACTTCCCATCACTAGCTACCAATACATGCAGCTGCTCATTTGATGAGCCAAGGGGTGTAGTTTCTGCAAATGTATACTTTTTGTACCATAATGTAACTTCCCAGCTGTCTAATTGCATCACCCCTAAATGTTTAACCCCTTCAATCCCAGGGGTTTTTGGTACCTCAAAGCCCGGAGCAATTTTGCCATTTTTGGGGTATGTCGGTTTAGCAATGATTCTCCTTTCCTGTGAATAGTGTACCCATGTAAACTATATATTGTTTTTTCAAGGAGAGATAGAGCTTTCGATTGATACCGTAGTTGGATGATTAGCTGAGAATTTAGAATGGGAAATTTAGTAAAAACTAGCGAAGATTAGAAAAATAAACTATTTTTTTTTTACATTTTCCCTCTGAATCCTCACAAAATTAAGTAAAGTGATGGAAAATCCCCTCCAAGTTTATGAATTCAGGTGTCCTGATTTCAGAAATACCTAATTTATATAGATTTTCCAGACTTTCCCAGCACCAGGGAGCATACTATAAGGTGTACAATTTTGTATAATTTTTATGCCTACGGCTTAACGGGTTTGGGGGTTGTGAACGGGGGCAGGAGGGTTATACTGGCTAGATGTTATGCTAGGGCAATGGGAAGTAAGCTTTTTTAATTATTTTTTTATTTATTTTTATTTTTTTTATATATATATATTTTTTTTATTTTTGTTACATTTTTTTTTTTATTTTATATATATTATTTTTACACAGAAATGGTTAGAGGTCCTCCTAGGGACCTCCTGAACATGCCAGTGATGTCACAGGTTACATTATATTTTTTTTATTATAATTTATATTATTTTAATGACTTATTTGCTATTATTATTTTTTAAATGAAATTTTTTTTTTCCAGCTTTTCTCTTTCAGGACGGGAGGGGGAGTGAGAGACATCGTTTATCACTCCCCTCCCCGCGTTGCCCCTGCACCGATCACACTGTGATCTCTATGCAGGTCCTCACAGACCTGTATAGAGATCGCGGCGTCTCTGTGCCTCATCGGAGGGCGGGATATCCTGTCCTCCGATGACCTTCCGGGTTATGTCAGCAGTGAAGCAACTCAGAAGGGAATGCCCGATCGCGTGTTTGAAACTGCGCGATCGGGCAGTTTACAGTGTAACAGCTTACCGGATTTCACGCCGGAAGCTGTTACAGGAGATCGGACAGCAGAAAGCCGGCAATGCCGGCTTCTGCTGTCAGTGGGGATTGCCTGGTCTCCCGTGCAGCGGCAGGGATGTGTCCCTGACGCTGCATGAAGGGCTGGACGTACCGGGACGTCCATAGGGGTTTCTTAATAGGCGTTTTTTGGACGTCCCGGTACGTCTATAGGGGATTGAAGGGGTTAAAGACAACTTTTAACCCCTTGTAGATGTGTTTAAACAGTGATGGGGTAGACAGATGAACCTTGTAATGAAAACAGTTTATTGCTGTTACCCTTCATGAATCCTACTCCCTTTCTTCTAGTTCTTACTCTCTTGTCCTTCTCTACTTCCTGTCTCCGCCCCCACGTCTCCACACATCTCTGTATACATGCAACATACATATTCTACATCCTTCCCCTTTTAAAGAAAACATATAACATTAACCAAAGAAGAGTACAGTCTAGCAATGAATAATAACGCCATGCCACATAAGATGCAAAATGCTGTGAAAAATCAGCGTGTGATAACGTAGTTGAACTTTGGATTAGGCTTGCTCACTCTTCCGGATCAGGTAACAACCAGTGGAACTTGTGAATCTGAAACCTCTTGCCGGAAACTGTCAGTAGTTGGTGGTAGAGATGTATTACATCCATTGTTTGAAGTGTTATTTGGTAACACGGCAGATGGCGGTGCTTGGGGTTCCGAAAAAGTCATGGGCACCAATGAGGCTGTGGTAGGGCAGGGAGGCTCAGGTACCTGTAGAAGGTGACAGCGGTTCCTCACATAGGTCTTACCATCAGAGTGGACCACATAACTGTTGGGTTGTGGAGCTTTTTCATAAACCGTAGCCAGTTTGTCAAAGCCACGGGTTGTCTCCATCCTTACCACCTGCCCAGACTCCAAAGGAGATAGGCGTCTGGCAGATTTGTCATGGCTCATTTTTTCTTTTTGTCTAAGCATAAATAAAGCGGCCTGAACATCAGTTTCAACTCTTGGCAGGAGCTGAGAAGGGACCATGGGGATCAAGGTCCTGGTGTGTCATGACAATAAACGTTGTGCTGGAGAAGGCATACCATCCTTGGGTGTATTGCGCAGATTGAGTAAGGCTGCATAAATGTCAGAACCGTCACGTACACATTTCTCTAGGAGGTGCTTGGCGGACCGGACACCACACTCTGCCAAACCATTAGATCTAGGGTAATGAGGACTGCTGGTGGCATGCTGAAAATCCCATGGGTGAGCAAAGTTCTTGAACTCCCTACTTGAGAATGATGTTGCATTATCAGTCATTAATTGATGGGGAATGCCATGTGTAGAAAATTGTCGCTTTAACAACTTGATCACAGTGTTACTGCAAAGGTTTGGGAGAGCATCAAATTCCCACCAGCCAGAGTATGAGTACACCAAGACCAGGTAATTCTTGCCTGCCCACTCAAATATGTCAGCTGCTGTGATGGACTATGGTCTGTCAGGCACTTGGTGAAGTTGTAAGGGTTCTCTCATATGGTGCATTCTTAGGGCATTGCACGGGGCACATCTGGAGACTTCTCTTTCAGTGTCACTGTACATGGTGGGCCAGAACATGGTTTCATGTGCCCTACGCTTAGTGGACTGAATGCCAGGGTGAACTTGATGGAGCTGTGTTAAGTAGTATTTCTGGAGAGAGTGAGGGATTACATACCTCTGACCACGCAGAATTATGCCATCATCAATCGTCAATTCATCCCGCAGAGTAGAATGGTCGGATGTCATAAGGGACTTCCTTGAATGAGCCAGGCCATCCATTGCTAATGATGTCAGCAAGGCAGTTGCAGGTGGCATCTGTTTGTGTGCTTTGCTTAAGTTCCTCAATCCTTCTGGACAACAACACCCCATCCAGCGCTAACACATCATAATCTTCAATAGCTCCAGAGTTATCAGTGGTGGGGAGGTGTGCACGGGAAAGAGCATCCGCAACATACAGTTCCAGTCCTTGTTTATATATCACAGTCGGGTGGTAGCACTGAAGCTTGAGCATCTTTCTCTGGATGAGTGCCGATGCTGTGTGCAGAGGCTTTCTTAATATGGTTATGAGAGGCTGATAATCGTTCTCAACAGTTACTGAACGGCCATAGATATAATCATGGAATTTCACACAAGCAAAGACCAACCCCAACAATTCCTTCTCAATTTGTGCATAGCGTTGTTCAGTTTCCGTAAGGGCTCGTGAGGCAATGCCACAGGCCTGCCATCTTCTGAAATTTTAACTTATTAGTCAAAAATGTCCCCACTCTGTTATTACTGTAATACCACTGACTTTTCAATTTAGACAATATAGCTTTGGTTTTGATGTTAAGATTATTCAAAATTAAAGATTGAATTTCGTTTATTTGTCTCGAAAGCTCAGAGGACGGAAGTCTCTTGTTCTCTCTTTCTAATGTAGCTAGTTTTATATAAAGATCGGTTAAAGCCAACCCTTTTTTCTTTTTAAGCCACAAGCCTTTTTTGATGAAATAACCTCTAAGGACACATTTCATAGAGCACCATAGTGTAAAATCAGAAATTTGTCCATCATCGTTATGTTCTAAAAATGTTTTAACCTGATCTCTTAGATCCAACTTATCTTACATAGTAACATAGTTCATAAGGTTGAAAAAAGACCAAAGTCCATCAAGTTCAACCTATATACATATTGTGTCCCTACTGTGTTGATCCAGAGGAAGGCAAAAAAACCCTTTATGAAGCAGATGCCAATTGCCCCATACCAGGGGGGAAATTCCTTCCCGACTCCAAATATGGCAATCAGAATAAATCCCTGGATCAACATTCTGTCCCTATTAATCTAATATCCATAACTTGTAATATTATTGCTTTCAAGAAACACGTCCAGGCTCCTTTTAAACTCTTTTATTGAGTTTACCATTACCACTTCCTCTGGCAGAGAGTTCCATAGTCTCACCGCTCTTACTGTAAAGAACCCCCGTCTGTGCTGGTGTAGAAACCTTCTTTCCTCCAGCAAAAATCTTCTTCTATTTTTAAGAGTGATTTTGTTTACTCTCCAAGTAAAATGAGATTTATAATGAGGGTTATCTTTTAAAGTGATATATACTGGGGCATGGTCTGACCACAAAATGTTCCCCAGTCTAGAAGTGGAACACATCTCTAAGGATTGACCTGGCATTAAAAAGTAATTGATGCGAGAATATGACTGATGCATCGCTGAAAAAAAGGTATAGTCTTTTTTCCTGCGGATGTTGTACCCTCCAAACATCATAAAGACCCAAGTTAGAGAGGGCATTGGAAAAAGAATCAGCTTTGGTGTTTAAACGAGAGTCATATTTACATTTATAGCTAGGCTTTCTATCTTTTGAAAAGTCTGCAATACAGTTTAAGTCGCCAGCAATTAGCAAAAGACCTTTATGAATTTTGGATATAGCATCTACCGAGGAATTAAGAAATCTAACAGGCCCCTCTGAAGGAGCATAAAGGTTCCCTAGTGTATATTCAATATCATTCAATCTTCTACCTTCCTGATCAGACTCGTGGTGTATATACTCAAATTTAATCTTATTTGAAATAATTATTGCAACTCCTCGTTTTTTTTTTTTTGTTTTTTTTTTTTATCGATCAAAGAAGATGTAAATGTGAGGAAATTTTTTATAATTCCATAGACCTTTATCTTGTCCCAACAACCAATGAGTTTCTTGAATAAAAGCTATGTCAATATTGTCTTTAGTTAACATCTCAAAGAGATAGGATCTTTTAAATGGGGAATTTAATCCCTGAGAGTTGATAGTACCCATTTTAAGAGACATGAAAATTTTGGTTCTCTGCTAAACTCAGTCCATCTAATCTGTATAAGGTATTAAATCTCCTCTGTAATGACTCATTCGAATTAGACAAAACAACAAGAAAAAGAAAAGAAAAAAAACAAAACGTATACCTAATAACAAAAAAATCTAACATCCTAGCTATACTCAATGGGAAAATAAATGTACCCATCACGAGTATAGAAGAAAGTCCCTGATCCAGCAGGGACAATGTGGGTTGAAGTAGGAGGTGTAGGCGAGAAAGAGAACAAAGAGTTTACTACAGTATTTATAATCATATGCCCCATTATCTAATTCAGGGCTCGACAAATCCCAGGTCGCCATGGCGACAGAGAATTTTGTCCTGGCGCCTAGATTTTGTCAGCCTCTTACATCCAGAAAAAATTGTGGATGTAAGAGGCTGTCACCACACGGGGGCGCTGCTGTTGCCGTCTGCCCAGGAGTCTGGACAGACAGCACAGCCACTCCAAGCCCGCCCCCGAGCCTGAGATCACTCCCACGGAGTGAGCCTGTAGGCTGAAAACGCGGTTGCTGCAAAACCAGCAATCGTGTTTTCAGCTGCCATAGGCAGCTTCAGGGAAGGGGGTTGTGTGTTGATTGGGCCCCCACACAAGTGTGGGGACCTGACCCAACACCCCCCAGCTGCCTGATCGCTCCATGAGAGCGACAGTGCAGCGTTAACCCCTTCAATGCCGCGATCGCGGCATTTAGGGGTTAATTCCCGTTTTGTACGGGGCTCTGCTGCTGGTGGTCTGCCTAGAAGCCCAGGCAGGCCAGCAACAGCAAAAACGAGCCCCCACAAGCCCTGTGATGACTCCTGTAGGCATGGAAGCCTACAGCAGTCGTCAGAGACTCCCCCCTGCAATGGCTGGTCTATAGACCAGCAATTGAGTCCCAGCTGCCAGAGGCAGCTTCAGGGACAGGGGAGAGGGTTCTTCAGTCTCCACATGAGGGTGGACAACAGCCCCAACCCTCCCCTGCTGCCTGATCGCTCCCTGAGAGCGACAGTGCAGCATTAACCCCTTCAATGCCACAATTGTGTATGACACATTTGTGGCATTGCAGGGGTTAACATTTGTCCCCACAACCTTGTGGGGACTAAATATCAGTCAATGCTGTGCTCCAATGGAACATCAGCATTGAAAGGGTTAAAAATAATAATAATAATAAAAAAAAAAACAGCTCTGACCTGAAAGTCCAGGGTGCTTCCAGGTCAAATGCTGTGAGTTTAGTAACTGGGCTGATGATGATCAGATCTCTCCTGACCAACTGTTAGTTTAAAAAAATCCTGGCTCCTAACTTTTTTACCTGGCGCCTAGATTCACAACAAATTTGTCAAGCCCTGATCTAATTATAATATAATATTAATTCTTAATGTGTTTTTTTTTAGATTTAGATTCGATGAAACTATAGCAAGGAGAGAGAGAGAGAAAAAAAAAAAAAAGATTTTCTACCCAAATATCATAAGTGTTTGTATATCCTTGTGCTTAAGGCTACTAATATAGCTACATCCGTAAATAAATATCTACCATATATTTTATATAAGATTTTTCAAAATCTAACATCCTTATTCTTCCTTGAATCCATCACCATATTCAACACTATATTTAGATATATCAAAAGGTAGAGTAATCTATAAATTATATTCATTTTCCTTTTATAGTCGTGTACACCATTATCTGGTTATAGTATAATATTCTTAATGTGTTCTTAGGTTGATTTATCCATATCCAATACCCATAAATAAATTAAAATATAAGAAGAAAAGAGAAGAAGAAAAAAATTCCGCCCCAGTATCATAAGTGTTCATATATGATTGTGCTTAAGGCTATTAGTATAGCTCAATCCGTATCTACCATATACTTTATAAAAGATTTTTCAGAATCTAACATCCTTATTCTTCCTTGAATCCATCACCATGTTCTACATCATATTTAGATATATCAAAAGATAGATTAATCTATAACTTATATTCATTTTCATTTATAGTCATGTACACCATTATCTAAGTATAGTATTCATTCTTAATGTGTTTTTGGGTTAGTTTAGCCATATATAATACCCATAAATAAATTAAAATATGAGAAGAGAAAGAGAGGGACATGTAGTGCAAAGTGAGAATTTCATCCTGTTTTGTCTGGTTGACCAAGATAAATCAGAAAAGAATTTCAGAAAAGCAAATTTTCCAGATTGCCGTGGATTTTTCCTCATTTCATACATAAGAGTCCTTTAAGCGAGAATTATTCAGAATAACAAGAACGTCTCTAGGTATGTGAGATTGAAGTAGACGAGATGGCTTAGAAAGTCTATAGGCTCTCTCGATAACCAGTGGGTTGAGCCAGTTAGGATCAACAGAATTTGAGTAGCTCCATCAGATATGGATTAAGGTCTTTAATTTCCTCAGGGATACCTCAAATTTTGATGTTACGCCTTCGTATATTGTCTTCCAGATCAGCCAATTTCAGAGATTGTTGATACAAATCAGATTTGAGTGTCTCATTTTGAGTTTGCAGCTCTTGGCATTTTTGATGCAATAACAAAATTTCTTGTGATTGTAGTGAAAATGCAGAGTTTAGCTGAGGCAATTCTTCCTTGTATTGTATAAGATTGTGCTCGAGGTCTGCTTTGATTTTTAGATATAAAGAATCCAATGCAGACATTAGGTTAGATTTTGTAATATAATCGGCTAATTCAGGTAAAGTCCTGTCTAAATATTGTTCAGGGGATGATTTCTCTGAAAGAGATGAAATATTTGCTTGACTTTTTGGTGAATAATAGGCGCTTATTGGAGGAGGTTTTTTTTGCTTTAGTAGAATTTTTTGATTTTTCTTCTTTATCTCTGTCGGTTTTAGGCGCCATATAAAAAAAAAAAAAAAAAACCTTATATAAGTATATGAGGCATAGTCACCTGAATATTTCCAATATATTTCAATTGCCAATATATTTCGGTAGTAATCTCAAAAAAGAATTAACAGCAGATCAAACAGTGTAGACGCTAGAATCCAGGTTATGGTCGAGGTTCTCAAACCATAGGAGCCGTTATAGAAAGTAGGCCGTGCAAATCAAGAGCAGGAGGAATAATATATGGTGCAGCAGAGCTGGCAATCAAGTCGGCAACAGAAGGGCCTCGGGCCGGGTTAGCAGACAGATCAAAGACTCGGTTACCGGAGCTACCAGTGAGTAACTTCAATCCGGCGCTCAGTAGAGTCTTGCTCCACTCCACGTTTCGATCTGCATGCCCACGTCACGCCACATCGCGAGCCGCAGTCGCAGCCTCAGGAGTCCGTTCAGTATCGGGCCGCTCCCCGCTCCAAGCTGCGTGCTCGCGTCTTGCGTCTTTCGTCTCGCCGCACCTCTGACCCCTCCCCAAACACACGTAACTACGCCATGACGCCCATCGCACAGGCCTGCCATCTTTAAGACAGACAGCACCAAGACCATGCTGTGAAGCATCAGCAGACAATATTACAGGCTTCTGCACATCAAAATACTGCAGGACAGGTGGACTTGTCAGATGTCCTCTGAGTGTGTCCACAGCAGCGGCATGTTCAGTCCAACACCATTCAGCATCTTGGCGTAGGAGCTGACGGAGGGGAGACATTATCTCACTGTAGCGATGAATGAATTTTGAGAGATAATTGGTCATGCCGAGAAACCTTTGTAAGCTATGTTTGTCCTCTGGGGCAGGCATTTGGTGGATGGCCTTGGTTTTGTCTGGGTCAGGCTTAACACCTTTATCAGTGAGAAGGTGGCCTACATAGGGCACTTTAGAGACCCTGAAACGACATTTAATTGGATTCAGCTGCAAATTGATGGCTCTGACACGGTCTAGTATACGTTTAAGCCGTTTGTCGTGTTCCTCAACTGAAGAGCCCCAAATCAAGATGTCATCCATCACTATTTCACATGGTTCTCCAGCAAAGAGCTGTTCCATACATCTCTGAAAGACTTCAAGTCAAAATTCCATATGGCATCCGTAAAAACTTGTATCTGCCAAATGGGGTCATGCATGTTGTAAGTGTTGATGATTCCTCATCCAGAGGGATTTGCCAGAATCTACACTTAGCATCTAATGTGCTGAAGACCTTTGCCTGTGGCATATCAACAATCACTTGCTCTACAGTCTTTAACGGGTGATGAGGCCTCAGGAGGGCCTTATTAAGGTGCACAGGGTCAATAAATATGTGTACTGTGCCATCCTTCTTGCCTGCAGCAGCAATGGCAGACACCCAAGGGGTAGTCTCCTCCACTGGTGAGATGAAGCCCAGTCTAGTCATCCTTTCCAACTCTTGGGCAACCTTGTCTTTCATAGCCAGTGGGATCCGTCGTGGTGCACAGTGGAATACACTGATTCATCCAGGCGCATGTGATACGGGACAGGAAGTTTACCAATAGTGTCAGTACGAAATAGGTCCTCCATAATACATCATTTCTGGAGCCTGTTGTTGCACAGTGTGTACCTCCGGGCTGAGTTGGATAAGATTTAGGCACATGCTGTCTGGTAAGCCTAGCAGGCTTTTAACATCGACTATGTGAAATAACAACTGGCCTTCTGAAAAAACCAGAGTGGCAGTGCCCAGTGTTTGAATTGCTTGACCGCCATAAGCTATCAGGTTTACTTAGTTTGACTGATCAATTTGGGCGTGGGGTTCCATGCACTGCAATGTAGATGACGACATGACATTGCATTTAGCACCAGTGTCAATTTTCAGTTTGATCTTCTTGTTACTTGTTGTGAGTGTGGTAAATATTTCTCCTTTATTTGCAATTAAGTCCACACTTTCACAATGAAAACAATCTTGCTGCTCATCACGTTCCACTTCATTTATTCTGTGCACAATTTTCAATTTTTTTTTTGGTTCCACTAGAGGGCCTTACCCATGTTTTGAGGAAGTTTTGAGGTTCGGACCTGCAGCACTTTGCAAAATGGTTCCATTTGTTGCATGAGTTAAGTTTGTTGAAGGCTGGGCACTTGTTGCGCTCAGTAGCATGCTCACCCCCCCCCCCAGTTACTGCATTGACTTTTGTTGTGCTGTACTACAAAGACTCCTGCCTCTCTCTTGAGTTCCTTAGTGGCCCTTTCAGAACGCTCAAACAACATATAAATTCTGATGGTTGATTCCAGTGTCAAATCTTTTTCTCTTAATAACTGAGCACGAACTGCATCATGTGAATACCACAGACAATTCTGTCACGTATTCATTGGAGAGTGCACCAAAATCACATTTTTACCCAGCAGCCTCAACGTGGCCACATAGGATTGAATTCCTTCATCAGGTTTTTGAACCATCATGTTGAATGTCTGTCCATTATCGTATTCCTTTCTGGTAAGCATATGTCATCAAATTTCTTGATTAACACAACAGGATCCTCTTTTTCCTCACCCTCTTGAAAGTTAAATGATTCATATTTATCTAGTGCATCTACCAGCCAAGTCGAGAAGAGTGTAAGCTTGTACCTTTTTTTTTTTTTTTTTTTTTGTTTATTTTTTTTTTTCCTGCTTTGCTGTACGCTTCCCATTCTCTCTTGAATTTCAGCCAGGTTGTAGGAATGTCATTATCAAAGACAAGCTGTTCTGTGCACCTTAGATTTTGAGCCATGATTTGTCAGTTCTCACTTCTGACACCATGTAGATGTGTTCAAACAGTGATGGGGTAGACAGATGAAACCGTTTATTGCTGTTACCCTTCATGAATCCTACTCCCTTCCTTCTAGTTCTTACTCTGTTGTCCTTCTCTACTTCCTGTCTCTGCCCCCATGTCTCCACACATCTCTGTATACATCCAACATACACATTCTACACCCCTTAATGACAAAGCCCGTACATGTACGGGCTCAAAATGCATTGTTTTCAATGGGTTTAGGGACCGCCCATTGTCCTTAAGGGGTTAAACAAGATTTTCAAATCTGTCATATCTGACGTTAAAGTGGTCTAGACATCTGGGAAGTTAAATTAGGGTACATCAAGCACACATTTCGAGAAACTACACCCCTTGGAGCTTCAAATGAGGGGCTACATGTGTTTCTAGGACAAAAGTTGAGTGCACAAATAATGATGGAATATGTCACTTTGGCTAGAAAACTTTTTTTCTAACCATAGCGTCATGTTCATTTGGGTCTTGCGCACTCCAGGTTTATACTAAAAACACATGCAGCTCCTCATTTGATTCGCCAAGGGGTGTAGTTTTTTCAAATGTGTACTTGTTGTGCCATAATTTAACTTCCTACGTGAGCAATAATGCCACGTCAAGGCTTCAACCCTAATTACTGAACATTCACATGCCTTTCATATCTCCATTCACCTGCAGAAACACACACTATACTTTTCATACATTCACTCACAGAAGCACACACCATTCTTGATGAACTGTAAATGAAACGCCCTTTCCCCCCGTATATGCCACTCTGTCCCATGATGTGGCATATAGGGGTATAAGGCATTTCTGGAGGCAGAGTGGCATATAGGGGGTGTAACGGATTCACCAAGAGAGCTGTAGTAACTCCCAGAGATCACCCACATGTATCCTCACCAGTCAGCATGCAGACCATGGAACCCTGCTATGTGTACCCAATAAGTAGACACAACTACCTTGAATTGAGTACAGCAGGAATGGACCGTTTTATAGATAGACTCATATCCACAGAACTTCATTAACGTAAATTAACATTGTTAAACAGGTACATGTAGACAACCCAACATTTAATCCCCTTTAGCTACTGAATCTCCCCCTGGCAGCAATCCTGTTAATGGGATTAGTTTACACAATGGAGTTCCTGCCTGTGCAATCTTTGTTTGGCAGCCAGGCTGGAACCATCTCTAACTACCTTGGGGCCTTGTATGACAGGTCATTCTGTCAAAGGGGGTTATAAGGCATTTTTGGGGGCAGAGTGGCAAGCCTGGGGGCAGATGTGCATAACGGGGGGGGGCAGGTTGGCAAATAAAAGGAAGTAAAAACAAAAAATTCTCAATCATAACTTTTTTTTAAAAAAATATATATATTGGTGCTTGTATATGTGTATAATATATAATATAATGTATGTGCTAGGGATGCATCGATATGTCGGTGGGCGAAATATCGCACGAAAAGGGCATTATCGGCGTTACCGGGAAAAATAAAATAAAAAAACTTCCGAAAGTTGCTCGCACTGCCGGGACCCTGCAGAAGTCTGTGAGTGAAAGATCTGCAGTTCAGGTTAGGGGGTGGGGGAGGATGTATGAGCATGTATGTATGTATGTATGTATGTATGATTAAGGGAATGGATGAGTATATGAGTGTGAGTGGGTTGGGGGGCATGGCATAGGCTCCTGGTACAGCTTCAAGACAAAACCCCAATACGTGTTCAGTACATGGGTTTTGTCAGGTTATTTAGGGGCTAAAAGGCTATATGTAGGGGGGTGCATATTTTTTCTTCTGGTCAGTCTGTGCCTGTTTCCTATTTGGGACATTTTGAACCTGGCCAATTCATTTTACGCAATCAAATCATGCAGTCTTTAAAACTAGACACCTTATGTGTATTTGAAATGTTAGTACTACCTACAGGTAACATTTGACCCTCAATTTAATTTGTGGCAGCCATATAGTTTTATATTACAGAACTTTTAGTTGCTTCTGTCACTTTTAATAGCATTTTAATGACCAAGTGTGGTGACAGATGGTATAGTAAAGTGTACATAAGCGCTGCACAATTGTCTTGAATCTGACAATTTTGGCATGGGTTGGCATCCATACAGGAAGCAGCAAAAGTAATGTGTGCAAAATTTGGATGTGTTGAAAATAGAGTGTTGCAAGATAGGTCAAGGCCTAAGTTCTCTCAGCAAGTATTAGGCGTGTGGATGGTTAAGGAGAAGAAAATTGAGTGAATTTAAAAATGAACGTCTAAAAAAACCTATTGGTTGAAGACCATGTCACCTAAGAGGTCAAGATCGCTCTTACAGAAGGTCACTATAGAGACCGAAAACGGATAGGAATTCCAGGGGATTGGTGCAGTGATCACTGAAGCTATTGAGACTGAAGTGAAAATGCTACATTTGCATTGAAATCAAATAGCAGATGAAAGGTCAATGTGACTAGGCCGAAAACCATGCCAACGATCGACTTGCCATTAACAGATATGATCATAGGTCATCTTAGGGTGTAAACCCATACAGACAGTTTCCGAGCCGTAGTTGGGTCAGTTGCAGAATTGAGTTTTGTTTTTTGGCTTACTGGATATTGGTGCTAGGCTGTGAGGCTTGTAGCTATTTGACATTAGTGTCTGGCATTGCAGATATGAAGTGTTCAGCTAACGGCATTCAAATTTCAAAGACATTTGTAGTTTTTATTTTGGCCATCCAAGATGGCCACCAAACGACGGTTGTTACAGTCGCCGCCTATACACACTAAGTTTCAAGTCTGTGGCATAAGTGGTTTCAGAATAAAAGATGTTTAAGTGATTTTAAAACGCATGTGCAAAAAAAATAAAATGGCCTACACAGGATGCATCAGAGAGAAGCAGTATTTTGGGTATTGCGCACATCAGAGAACTGTAGATTTTTGGTGATTTTAGCATGTTCATTTTCAAAGCAATGCCCCATACAGATGACCTTTGACCCTCAAATGACATTGGGGCACCCTTGGTGTTATATGATGTTGGTGCTAATAAGGTTTAATAGCTACTGTGAAAGTTTCAGATCCATTGCTCTGGCGGTTGCAGAGCAAAAGTTTAAGTTGGTGAAAAAATGATTTAAAAAACCTAGATGCCACAATCCATGTGATCTAAGGGCCCACAACTGTATGAGAAGATGCTCATTATAGAGTTCTAGATTGCTGAAAGTTTGAAGTGCTTTGATGCAGTGGTTCAAACGTTACTGCAGTTCACAAAAAACAGCAGAATAATAACAATCCAAGCAATAACAATAGGTTGTCCAAGCCACTGCTTCACCACCGAATTATAAAAAAAAAAAAAAAAAAAAACAACTTTCAAGATCACCAAAACAGTAGTATGTGTCAGTAGTATTAAATCAGAATACAGTGTAGGGTACTGTGACAGAACCCTCACTGGGGCCACTGGAGAGGCCTGACTGCCAGCCTCCTCCCTATTGACAATGGGCCCTGGGTTTGTAAAGACTTCTGTGGCTACCTCCAACAGTATATCATCCCATCACTGTCTGAGGGGATTATCTCCAGAAGCCAGGATCTGCAAGCAGGGAGTGACCCAGAGAGCAGTCACAAGCAAGACTATGTGAGATTTTGCCTCTCGCAAGATTGCTGTGCCCATATAAAACCAAGTGGTCTTCCCAGACCCCCCTGAGAACTCTGGGGTCCCCTGCAGGTTGAATATAACTACTACATTCAGCCATGGAAGTCATTGGAGCCCACAATGCGATTAGTAAGAATTAAAAAAAAAAGTGTTATCACTGTACTTATGAGACGTTGCTAAACATATATCGGGGTGTTGTTTGGAGGTGAAATTTAGCAGAAGCGATATATTTATACCTGAAGTAAAATGTGTGTGGGGGGAAATGCAAAAAAATTACTACCACAAAGTTTGACACTGACTGGTCGTGAATGGAAAGAGTTGGGATTAAACCCTTTTTTCTCACCAATTATGCAGGACCTTGCAACTAATAGTTTATATCAGTGTTCTGCATTGTTGTTGTTATCTGCTTGCTTATTCATGTTGCGGCTGGTCCTTCCTCTAAGTCAGGGGCGTCCAACATGCGGCCCGCGGGCCAAATGCGGCCCGCGGAACCTCGAGGTGCGGCCCGCGTGAGATCGGCAGCCAGGATCACAAGAGCCCTGCTTACTTGTGGGAGGGTCTATTCTCTGCTCCAGTTCTGCTTCCTCTGTGGGGAGAATGAGGGAGGCCGCGCCCCCTGCTGAAATCTGTGAGCGGCATCGAGAGCTGTAGAGCAGGTAAGGGGGTGGGGTAGGTTGTGTGAATGAGTGTCTGATTGAGGGAATGAATCTGTGAATGAATGAGTGTGTGTGTGATAGCATGGATGTGTAAGTGCTGGAACCTAGGCATGATGGGACTGTGATTGCTGTTAGCAATCACACTCCTATCATGCCAAGTCAGCCAGTACATGCTGAAACCTGGCTAGCTGCCCCCTTGTGTATTGATGCTGCCAGCAGAATGGGGTCTGCACTTACAGCCACCCTGTACCAGCACGTATTGGTTGACTTGGGATGATAGGAGTGTGATTTCTAACCGCTAACAGCAATCTGCCAACAGCAATCACAGTCCCATCATGCCTAGGTTCCAGCATTTACTGGTTGCCTGGGTATAAAAAGAGTGTGTTTGCTGTTAGCAATCACACTCCTATCATGCCAAGTCATATTGTTGATTTTTTTTTTTTTGTCCAATTGTGGTGTATTACGTTTACTAAGTGTGGTTACACACTAAAATTGGACAAAAAATACAATGCCCAGCCAACCAGTACATGCTGGAATCTGGGTATGCCTGAGATTGCTGTTAACAATCATAATATATAATTTTTTTGTACAATTTTGGTGTGTGACTTACTTTTATTAAAAGTGTGTGTGGGGGGGGGTCACTTTCAGTTTCGGCTAAGTGAACCCTGAATTTTTGGTTTTGGTCCAGAATTTTCATTTTAGTGCATCCCTAAAATAAATAGAACTATTTCATTTTAACTTATCCAGAATCCCGCATTTGTACGCCCAGAAATCCCAGAAATCAGTGAGAGGAAAAGTAAAGGTTTTATGTCATTTACTTTATTTTAATCTGCATATCTTATTAAAGGCCATATTTTCTCTCAGTGAAAAATCAGTGCGGCCCTCGCACGTATACAATTCTGATGAAGTGGCCCACTGCAGAAAAAACTTGGACACCCCTGCTCTAAGTCCTGCAACTCCATCTAGATATGCCTTTTGATCAATAGATGTAGAATCCTGTGCATTCATAGAACTTGATGTCTGCCAACACGTGACCACAGAACCTGGGACTTAACCTCTGGGGGTGTTGTCCTACACCATGCCCATATGAACCTTTAGCCCTGCGGACCATTGCGGTTACCAACATTGATTCAATGAAGCAAAACGGGTTCCTTTTGTGTACATGATATAAATAATTTGTAAATTACCGTATTTGCTCGATTATAAGACGACCCCCCAGATCTGAATATTAATTTAGGAAAAAAAGAAAAATCCTGAATATAAGACGACCCTATAGGAAAAAAGTTTTACCAGTAAATGTTAATTCATCTAAACTATTTTTTTTAAATAAAAGCTGTGATTGAGAAAAATATTTTATTTCCTTCTATTTTCCTGGCATACAGTGGCAGTACGAGTAGGTAATGTCCTTTTCTTAGGGACAAGTGTCCCAACAACAAGTAGAATCTAAAGAGAAAGAAATGGTTAAATGCCCCAGAGCCCCTCCTCCTTACCCATAAAACCAGAGCCGACCGTAGGAAATCAGTCTTTGTTCTTGTCCCTTTCAGGGACGGACAGTGGAATCTTTGGTCCATTTCATTTTCATTGCTTCATTTCCAAGCAATTCAAACAGTTGTTCAGGCTGCAAGGGGAATATTCTTGGGACGAGCCCCCCAAAGTCGATGTGCAAGTCGCCCAACTCTCCAAAAAGACTACTCTCCCTATTGGTGAGGTGTCCGGGCTAAAAGACCCTATGGACAGAAGAGCAAAGACTTCGTGTAGGCGTATTTTTCAGGCTGCAGGTTCACAGTGCAAGGTTGCGGTATCCAGTGCAGCGGTGGCTAGGGCCCAGCACATGTGGATTCGGGCCTTGCAAGATTGTCTCGCTGATGATTCTGATTCGGAGATTGCGAGACTTTTAAAGAACTTGAAACTTTCTAAAAGTTTTTTTGTGGATTCAGCTCATGAATCTTTGAAGCTCTCAGCTAAGAACATGGCATTGTCATCTGTGTCACGCAAAGCCCTGTGGTTACGATCCTGGGCGGCTGATTCCGCTTCCAAAGCCGCGCTTTGTGACTTACCTTTAGAAAAGAATAAATTGTTTGTTTGGTGCTCCTTTTGGAGGATCTGATCAAGCAGATTCCAGACACTAAAAGAGCCTTGCCATAGGATAGAAGACCAAGGTGGAATCGTAGATATCCATATAGAAACCCCCCGAGGCCTTTTCACCAATCCTCTAGATCTCAGAATTTTCGTGGCTCCTTTGGAGATAAGAAATTCCAAGACCGACCAAAAAAACAGGACAAGAGGAAATTCTGACAAAGTAGGAGGGCGCCTGCAGCACTTCAGACTCTCTTTACAAAGATTCTTTGTCCTTTGACGGCTCACCTCAGGGAACAGAATATCTCTATCATCCCTTATCTAGACGATTGGCTGATCATGGCGGGTTCCCGGGGCGAAGTTGTTGTTGTTAGACCTATCCACAACAGTGAGTTTGTTGGAAAAACCCGGCTGGTTGATAAACAGGAAAAAATCTTACCTTATTCCTTTCACCAGGATTCTATTCTTGGGGTTTTTGGTGGACTCGATGTCCCTTTGCATTTATCTTCTGCAACCCAAGCTAATAAAGATAAAACAAGAGGTTGCTGCTCTTCAAAGGTGTCCAACTTGCTCTGTCAGAAAAGCGATGAGCGTCCTGGGTCTGCTCACGGCTTCCATCCCGGCGGTACCTTGGGCAAGGTCTCAGCTTCGTCCCTTACAGTGGCAGATTCTCTCAAACTGGTCCAAGCAAGAAGAGGACCTGGACACTTCCTTCACAATCGCTGGGCAGGTCCTATCTCAACTGAATTGGTGGAAACAGTCGACCCATCTCTCCAGAGGTCTCTCTTTCCAACCCAGGAGTTGGATAATTATTACCACGGATGCTTCCGGTCTGGGATGGGGAGCCCATATGGGTTCTCTTTTTCGAAGGGGAAATTGGGCTCCGGTAGATGCTGTCCGCTCGTCAAATTACCGGGAGCTGAAGGCAGTTCTTCAGGCCTTCCTGGTCTTCCGGCCCTACATAGAGGGGCAGGCGGTAAAGATCCAGTCGGACAACGCCGCGGCCGTCACCTATGTCAACAAACAAGGTGGGAAGCGGATACGGAGTCTTCAGATCCTTTGTGCGGTAATTATGGAGTGGTCCCAACATCATTTGGAAGATATTTCGGCGACTTGTATCAGAGGCCGCTGCAATCTAATCGCGGACGATCTAAGCAGGGCAAGGTGGTCTCAGACAGAATGGTCTTTGACCTCACGAACCTTCTGCGCTTTGGTGGCACGTTCCGGTCTCCCGGAAGTGGATTTGATGGCGACTTGACGAAACCGCAAGGTTCCGGTATTTGCGTCCCTCAACAGGTGGGACTCGCCTCATTTTCTGGACGGTCTTTCCATGGTGTGGAATTTCCGGCTGGCCTACATCTTCCCTCCGGTGGCTTTGATTCCTCGCGTCCTACAGAAAATTTGTTACGAGGCCAGGGTCTTGGCCATTCTTCCTTACTGGCCCAACAGGAGTTGGTTTGTCCTCCTCAAACAGTTGACCGTGACCTATTGGGAACTGCCGATTTCAGCACAACTATTGGAGAAGACCGACCTTCGCCCGGAACTCCTTCAAGTGTTCAGACTGACAGCCTGGCTGTTGCAAGGCTGATTTTGCATAACCAGGGTCTTGACGAAGATATCTCTGATTTTCTGTTAACATCAGTGAGAAGTTCGACGTCCAGAACTTATTTCCGGGTATGGACCAAGTTCCTCCTGTGGTGCTCCGCCAGGAATCTTTTTTTTTTTCTCCTCCGTCCATCAACTCAATCATCCAGTTTTTACAGGAGGGTCTGGCTTTGGGCCTTAGTGTCTCGACCCTTAAAGGGCAGATTTCGGCCCTTAGTCATTTTTTTCTTTCTGATCAGGCCTCTCACCTACTAATTAGGCGTTTCTTTAAAGCAACCACTATCCGACGTCTTCCTAGGAGGTCTCATTTTCCATCATGGGATCTTGCCATTGTGATACAGGCTCTATGTTCAGCGCCCTTCGAACCTTTGGAAGAAGTGTCCATGAAACTTCTCTCGCTAAAGACGGTTTTTCTGGTGGCTATTACCTCAGCCAGGAGAGTAGGAGAAATCCAAGCTCTGTCCTCCTCTCCGGATTTCACCGTTTTTCATAGTGATAAAGTTGTTCTACATGTCAAACCCTCATTTCTCCCTAAGGTCATCTCCAAGTCGAGTGTCAATCAGCCCTTAGTTCTTCCATCCCTTTTTCCGTGTCCTTCCTCTCCAGAGGAATCTGCATGGCACACGTTAGACGTCAAAAGGGCTTTGGAGATTTATATTGCACATACCTCCTCCATCCGTACTTCGGACCATCTGTTTGTGAATTTTTTCGGGCGTTCAGCCAGGAGAGCGGCTTCAAAATCTTCCATTTCCAGATGGCTTGTGGACACCATCCGTATGGCCTACCAGTCCAATGACCTCACTCTGCAATGGCCCATCAGGGCCCATTCCACAAGGGCCATGGCAGCCTCCTGGGCAGAAAACGCTGCAGCTTCGTCTGAAGACATTTGTAAGGCAGCTACCTGGTCCTCGTTCTCCACCTTCATTCAACATTATCGGCTAGATGTCTTCTCCTCCTCTGCGGCGGATTTTGGGCGTAAGGTGCTCCAGGCGGTGGTCTGCTAATGTGCTTTTCCCTCCCAATTTCCTGGGATCTTGCTACATCCCACTCGTACTGCCACTGTATTAAGGAAAAAGGAATTTACGGTAAGTAAAAAAAAAAAAAAAAAAATTCCCTTTTTCCAACCTGCCCCCCAGTTATGCACATCTGCCCCAGAAATACCTTATACCACCTATATGCCACTGTGCCCATGATATGCCTTTTAACCCTATATGGCACTGTGCCCCATGATATGCCTTTTGACCCCCTATGTGCCACTCTGCCTCCAGAAATGCCTTATACCCCTATATGCCACTCTGGGATTTAGAGGGTTAAAAGGCATATTATGGGGAAGAGTGGCATATAGGGAGGTTTAAGGCATTCAGGAGGCAGTGGCGTATAGAGGGTTAAAAAGGCATTTCTGGAGGCAGTGGCATTAAGGGGGTTAAAAGGCATTTCACAGAGCACTCTGCCTCCAGAAATGCCTTATGCCCCCCCCCCCAATTTACCGGTGCTTCTGACTTCCCTGTCATGTAGCCAGGGCAGCGTGTAGATCCCACGCACTTACGCTGCAGCCGGAAGGAGGCGTGGCTAGCAGCGGGGGTTGTCTGCATCCATCGCCCGGTGCGGGGAACTCTGATCTCTGACAGCCGGGGAAGGTCTGCGCGATGGATGCAGACAACCCCCGCTGCTAGCCACACCTCCTTCCTGCTGTAGTGGACGTTGTCTACGCGAATCGCGTAGACATCTACACGCTGCCCCAGCTACACACCGGGGACTCAGAAGCACCGGTAAGTGGGGGGGGGGGGGTTGACAGGAGGATCCAGGTCCCCTGCAGCTGCGGGGGTATCTGGATCCTAGTTGTCTCATAGTCTTACCTATTTGAGGTCCGATTTATAGGACGACCCCGACTATAAAATGAGGGGTATTTTTCAGGGCATTTGCTCTGAAAAAAACCTCGTCTTATAATCGAGCACATGCGGTATATAGCTGCCGCTCACCACTCCATTATCTAGAGACCAAATACCTTCTGAGATTAAAGAAGGAACCGCTAGAACGCTTTTTGGGGAAATAAGTTTTTCCTTAAAAATCTAATTCAGACATTGGTTTTAGATCGTGGGTACTGATTTAATTCATAGTTAATGTGGGGAGGTTTTGTCACAATCTACAATTCTTTCTATTTTTTTTTATTTTTTTTATTTTTATAAATCTTTTTGATTATAGAAAAGACAAAAACAATTCACAAACACATAATACAAAATAAAACATGTCGATCCCTCTCTAAGGTACCATATTTATGCATGTAGTCAATCAATAGTGTCAAACACTAAGAATAATATATCTATTTTTAAGTATATTTGTAGTCCCAGACATTATCAGGAAAAAGAAGAAAAAATAAAGAAAAAAAAATCTACACAGCTGCCTCTTAGAGTTATGAAAACATGTGTTTTCACCGCTAACTTGCACAATAGTCTATACATTCTTATTAAGGGTGTAAGGGATCAACAACCCCAGGTATCACGAACCGATCCCAACAAAAAAGAGAATTATTCTATATCTTTATCCATTTTATCTAATTTTTCTAACCAAAAATCCCATAGGGCAAATTTCTTTTTAGAATAAAAATGATTTATGTAATTGTCTTTCCATTTTAATTTGACATTTCAGCTGAGAAAATGCTATACCCCAAGATATAGGGGTAGTTTTTATTCCCACAAACGGGCAACAGTAATTTTCAAAGCAATAAAACAATGAATGACAAATTGTTTTTCCTTAGCGGTAAAGTTTGGCCAATCTAGATGTAGCGGTTAGAGGTGATCGCTTCATGGTCATAGATGTGAAAAAAAGATAAGATCATATGTCTTGCCCCAGAGATTTTTAACCCCCGAGCAATTCCACCAGATATGAATAAAACTTCCCTTTTCTTGTTTACACCTCCCAGCAAATATCAGAACAATTATCGTACATTTTATGTAGTCTTGTAGGGACAAGATACCATCTATTCAAAATTTTGAATTGGACTTCCGCTAGAGACAAAGAACGAATAGATGCTGTAACCTCAAATAAGGATTTACCCCAGTTATCATACTTGATTTTTAACATTAAGCTCTTTTTCCCAAGTTTTAATGGCCGGAGGTACACTACCTGGAATAGCAAAGCGTATTAGATCCAAACTTTTAGGAAACACTTTATCTATGCTATGGCCCTTGAAGATGTTTTTAATTCGGGACGAAATTCCCTGATTTGTTCTAAGTTCTTTTAATAGAAAGTTTTTCATTCTCAAATATTTAAATATATCAGCACTAGTCGAGTAGTATTCTTGAATCAATTGGGGGGGAAAGGCTTGGGTCCTTCAGAAGTCATAAGCTGTTCTAAAACCAATATGCCTTTTGCTCTCCAGTCGTCAAAATTGATATTTGGAATAAGGTGTTCAGCCAACTTAAGTTTGGAGAAAATTGGAATCCCTTTATGGAGATTCATTATTTTCTTAATGGAAACCCATACCGGGAGTATCTGTCCCAGTATTACCGTATTTGCTCGATTATAAGACGAGGTTTTTTCCAGAGCAAATGCTCTGAAAAATACCCCTCGTCTTATAATCGGGGTCGTCTTCTAATCAGACCCCCAAAAAATGGCTGGGGCCATGCTGCTTACCGGTCGTGAGCAGCGTCTCTTCCGTTAGAAGCAGGAGGACAGGAAGCTTGTAGCTTCCTCACAGAACTCTATCTCCCCCTCCCTCCTCTGGGGGCGGGGCCAGAGAAGTTGCTGGTACAGCCGGTCCCCTGCAGAAGTCTTCCAGTGAGAGATCTGCAGTTCAGGTAAGGGGGTGGGGGAGGGTTTTTGGGTAAGTATGTGTGATTAATGTGTGAAGTATGTGTGATTAATGGAATGAATGAGTATTTAAATGTTTGTGAATGTGTGTTTGTGTGTGATAGCATGGATGTGTAAGGGGGGTGGGGGTTGTAGCATGGCATAGGGAGGCTGTAATCCCACTACTATCATCCCCAGGTTCCAGCATGTACTGGCTGCCTTGGCTTGATAGGAGTGTGATTGCTGTTAGCAGCAATCACACTCCTATCAAGCCAAGGCAGCCAGTACATGCTGGGTTAAAAGGCATATCATGGGGCTGAGTGGCATATAGGGGGTTAAAATGCATTTCTGGACCTCCAGAAATGCATTTTAACCCCCTATATGCCACTCAGCCCCATGATATGCATATATACCTCCAGAAATGCATTTTAACCCCCTATATGCCACTCAGCCCCATGATATGCCTTTTAACCCCCTATATGCCAGAGTGGCATATAGGGGTATAAGGCATATCATGGGGCAGAGTGGCAAATAGGGGGGGTATAAAGCATTTCTGGGGGCAGAGTGGCATAACTGGGGGGGGGCAGGTTGGCAAATAAAAGGAAATTTAAAAAATATATTTACATGAATTAATATTTACTGGTAAAACTTTTTTTCCTATAGGGTCGTCTTATATTCAGGCTTTTTGTTTTTTTCCTAAATTAATATTTTGATTTTGGGGGGTCGTCTTATAATCGGGGTCGTCTTATAATCGAGCAAATACGGTATATTTGATTTTCTTACATTCATAATATCGTCTGAAGTTAACTTGTTCTTATTGCCCTATAACTTGAAACATTGGGTATTATTGGGTATTTCTAAGCTCACAACAAGTACTAGAGTCTATTTACCATTTTTTTTATTAGCTTTTCTAGTTTTTTTTCACCATATTTTGTAATTTGTTTTTATAGTAAATTAGATGATATGATCAAAATAATGGTATTGAAAGAGAGCCCTAATTGCCCTGAAGAAAAAAAAAAAAAAAAAAATTGACATAACAAAAACACACAAAAATGCTCTGGTCCTGTAGCAAATAGCCCTGGTCCTTAAAGGTTAAAGTGCTTTAATATGCGCTCTTTGTTGATGAGGCCTTATGGGACACTAGGCATGGTCAAACCCTCAATATTTGTTAATAAGGGTTATTTTATACGCTACTTACAGTTGTGGTACTAACACATAAACATGATTGCCATAATTTATATCACTTCAATATACTATTTTTATGACAAGATTGTTACCTTTAAATTACAGAATAGATCTGGACTGGAGCAACCGATTGCTACAGAGCAGAACTTACATTTGCAGAGTGACCACAAATGGCTTTTCACTGTCAGAGAGATAGTTATGCCTCAGAGGTAAGTTTTGATTGGAGTATGCAGTGGTGTGGTGAATTGAAGGCTTGTTTCTCTCAGCTTTGTATAGTTTGCAAATTTCAACTTTATATATATATATTTTTTTTTTAATTCACTTTTAATTGCCGGCAAACCACAGGCAGCTTCAGGAAAGGGGGTTGAGTGCTGATTGGGTCCCCCACACAAACCTGACACAACATCCCCCTGCTGCCTGATCGATCCATGAGAGCGACAGTGCAGCGTTAACTCCTTCAATGCCGCGATTGCAGCATTTTAGGGGTTAATTCCCATTTTGTAGGGGGCTCTGCTGCTGGTGGTCTGCCTGGAAGCCCAAGCAGACCAGCAACAGCAAAAACAAGCCCCCATAAGCACTTTGAGGACTCCTGTAGGCATGAAAGCCTACAGGAGTCATCAAAGCGACTCCTCCCTGCAATGGCTGGTCTATAGACCAGCAATTGCATCCCGGCTGCCAAAAGCAGCTTCAGGGACAGGGGGAGAGGGTTCTTCGGTCTCCACGTGAGTGTGGCGACCAGCCACAACCCTCCCCTGCTGCCTGATCGCTTCCTGAGAGTGACAATGCAGAGTTAACCCCTTCAATAGTAACATATTCATAAGGTTGAAAAAAGACCAAAGTCCATCAAGTTCAACCTATATACATATTGTGTCCCTACTGTGTTGATCCAGAGGAAGGCAAAAAACCCTTATGAAGCAGATGCCAATTGCCCCATACCAGGGGGAAAATTCCTTCCCGACTCCAAATATGGCAATCAGAATAAATCCCTGGATCAACATTCTGTCCCTATTAATCTAATATCCATAACTTGTAATATTATTGCTTTCAAGAAACACGTCCAGGCTCCTTTTAAACTCTTTTTATTGAGTTTACCATTACCACTTCCTCTGGCAGAGAGTTCCATAGTCTCACCGCTCTTACTGTAAAGAACCCCCGTCTGTGCTGGTGTAGAAACCTTCTTTCCTCCAGCCGTAGAGGATGTCCCCTTGTTATAGATACAGTCCTGGGTATAAATAGGTCCTGGGAGTGATCTCTGTACTGCCCCCTTATATATTTATACATGGTTATTAAGTCCCCCCTAAGCCGTCTTTTTTCCAAACTAAATAACCCTAATTCTGATAATCTTTCTGGGTACTGTAGTCCTTCCATTCCCCTTATTACTCTGGTTGCCCATCTTTGAACCCTCTCCAGCTCCACTATATCTTTCTTGTACACTGGTGCCCAGTACTGTACACAGTATTCCATGTGTGGTCTGACTAGTGACTTGTACAATGGTAGAATTATTTCCTTGTTGTGGGCATCTATGCCCCTTTTGATGCACCCCATGATTTTATTTGCCTTAGCAGCAGCTGCCTGACACTGGTCGCTACAGGTAAATTTACTGTTAACCAAGACTCCTAAGTCCTTTTCCATGTCAGTCGTCCCCAGTGTTTTCCCATTTAATACATATTCCCAGCCTGGATTTTTCTTCCCCATGTGCATAACCTTACATTTATCTGTGTTGAACGTCATCTGCCACATCCCAGCCCAAGCCTTCAACCTATGCAGATCCATTTGTAATCGTGCACTGTCCTCTGTTGTGTTAACCATGTTACAGAGCTTAGTATCGTCTGCAAAGATTGATACTTTACTATACAATCCCTCTACAAGGTCATTAATAAATATATTAAAAAGAATAGGACCCAAAACTGACCCCTGTGGTACCCCACTAGTAACAGTCACCCACTCAGAGTATGTACCATTAATAACCACCCTCTGTTTCCTATCACTGAGCCAGTTACTTACCCACATACACACATTCTCCCCCAGCCCAAGCATTCTCATTTTATGTACCAGCCTTTTATGTGGCACCGTATCAAATGCTTTGGAAAAATCAAGATATACGACATCCAGCGATTCTCCCCGATCCAGTCTTGAGCTCACCTCCTCATAAAAGCTGATCAGGTTAGTTTGACAGGACCGATCCCTTATAAACCCATGCTGATATGGAGTCATTCATTTATTTTCATTGAGATTCTCCAAAATAGCATCTCTAAGGAAAGACTCAAACAGTTTACATACAACAGAAGTTAAACTAACAGTCCTATAATTCCCCGGGTCACTTTTTGTCCCCTTTTTGAATATTGGCACAACATTTGCTATACGCCAGTCCTGGTGAACAGACCCTGTCACTATAGAGTCCTTGAATATTAGAAATAGGGGTCTGTCTATTACATTACTTAACTCCCTTAGAACGCGGGGGTGAATGCCATCTGGACCTGGTGATTTGTCTATTATTTTTTTTTTTTTTTTTTTTTAGGCGGCACTGCACTTCTTCCTGGGTTAGACAGGCGACATGTACTGGGGCATTTATCTCATCCTGCTGTATATTACCTGGCATTTCATTTTCCTCTGTGAATACAGCAGAGAAGAATATATTTAATAGATTAGCTTTTTCCTGATCCCCGTCTATAACTTCTCCCTCATTACTTTTTAAGGGGCCAACGCTTTCATTTTTAACCTTTTTACTATTTATATACTTAAAGAACATTTTGGGGTTTGTTTTACTCTCTTTGGCAATGAGTCTTTCTGTCTCCACTTTTGCTGCTTTTATCTGATTTTTATATATTTTATTTTTTTCCCCGATAGCTTCTTAGTGCTTCCTCACTGCCTTCCTGTTTTAGTAGCTTAAATGCCTTTTTTGCCATTTATTGCCACCTTTACATTTTTATTTATCCACATTGGTTTTCTCTTGTTCCTGAGTCTTTTATTCCCATACGGTATGTACTTTTCACAGTGAGAATTTAAGATATTTTTAAAAATCTCCCATTTAGTGTCTGTGCTTTTGTTTTTGAGGACATTTTCCCAATTTACAGTGTTAAGGGCTTCTCTTAGTTGATCAAACTTTGCCTTCCTAAAGTTCATAGTTCTTGTGGCTCCTCTAAGAGTTCCCTTATTGAGCGACAAGTTATAATGTATTATATTGTGATCACTATTTCCTAGGTGCCCTCTGACCTGCACAGGTCTGTTGGTTAATATTAAGTCCAGTAGAGCGTCCCCTCTGGTTGGGTGCTGCACCATTTGGGACCGATAATTATCTTTACTTATAGTCAGAAACCGGTTTCCTTTATGAGATTCACAGGTCTCGGTTTCCCAGTTTATGTCGGGATAGTTAAAGTCCCCCATAATAACCACCTCATTGTGATTTGCTGCCTTGTTTATTTGCTTTAATAATTGTGTGTGACACAATCGCGGCATTGCAGGGGTTAACATTTGTCCCCACAAGCTTGTGGGGACTAAATATCACTCAATGCTGTGCTCCAATGGAGCATCAGCTTTGAAGAGTTAAAAAAAAAAAAAAAATCAATAGAAAAATACCTCAAATTTTGGCTGTAATTGGCGATAAAATCCCTGTTTGAAAAGTGTCAAAATGACCCTAGTTGTACACCTTGACTTATCTACTGTTCATAAACCTATCATTTTGGGGGATAATCAGTATCTGTGACAACTATTGCCATTATTAGCCTACCATGCCAAATTTGAAGGAAATACATTTTAAAAACGTGATGCATGCTTTGGAATATTTGCCCTATACTGGTCAAAATAGATGAAAATCCTGGCCATATTGGGTGGTTTCCAAATCAGGACAAGTTAATGAATATATTTTGGATATTTTTTTTCCCATTGGTTCAATGTGTGTACAATTTGTATATATACAAAACTGTTGAAAAATGTTTTGGTTTTTTTCCATTTATTCCCCACGTTTATTTCAAACAAAACAATACTACCCAGCTTAATATGGTTTCAAATGAAAGTCCTACTTGTGCTGAAAAAACAATATATGATTTGTGTGGGTGCGTTAATTGAGAAGAGAGAAATTACAGTTGAAGAAAGACAAATCAAAAACGGCTCAGGTCTTTTAGCGCAACCTTAGTAACAAAAACCCGGTCCTAAAGGGCTTTAGGGCTTCTCATTTATTGTGGTTCACTTTTTTACCCTGATATTTGTGAGACAGTTAACGGCGAAAGTCTGGATAACTAATAACTAGTCTCCCACTTGTATTCCATGAATGTTTAAATTTTCTCCAGTTGAAATTGCAAGGGGGCAGAGGGCACTGTCTCATTACGTTCAAGATGGGGAACCTAATTAATTCTTGGACTATATCACATTAAAAACGATTTTTTAATGTTATATATTGTTCTTATTTATATATACACACTGACTGGTCACTTTAATTTTTTCACTTATGGGCGGGTGTGCCCATCCTCTTAATTTTTCCTTTTTTGCTTAAATACTTGAGTGTGTGCACTTGTGTTTTCGTGGCTTGAGAAAGACCTGTGTGTCGAAACGTTGCTTGTGTGAAATAAACTCACCATTAAAGTGCTTAGCCTCTGCTTCTTTATTCCATATATTTGAGGGACTAGTGGTACCCTGGCCTGTGCACCACCCCATAACTGAGTGCCATACTCTCTTTTTTGTACCATCGTCAATGTCTGCGACGGTATATTATGCTAGAAACATAAGATAGAAACATCTCTGTGTGTGTCACATACAGGATCCGCCCCAGGTGCCAAATACTCTAGGTACGCCCCTGTTTATTATCATAAAATTCTAGTGGCAAATTGCTTCGCCATAATATTTGGCGTAATCCAAGCTTTGCCACTTTTGCCTGGCACGTTACGGCTTTTGCTTTCTTTGTTCAAATGGTGTTGCTGTAATGCCAGCTATAGAAAGCTAAGACAGGAGATGAAGGAAGCGAAACAGAAGGTAAAATCATTGGCAGTATATTCACAGCCTCTTAATGCGTTTCACCGGATCAGGTCATGTTGTTCCCATAATGTGTTCAGCCTTCCCTGATACAGCAGGCACTCTTTCATGATTGAGAACACCGGCTGGGGCGTTCCAGGTCATATATCCATATCATAATATCGAGTCCACCCACATTAAAAGGTAAACTGTGAAAATGTGTGTGACCAGATGTAGATATCATGAAAGTTAATTTAAACAAAAATACGTAGAATTGCTGTAATATGGTTTTGTACACATACCAGTAATACCGGTAATCTCCCACAATTATACTATGGGGGTTTAGAGGTAATAGTAAATCTATCAAACTATCATAACAATTTTCTGAAGACACTAAGGGGGCACTTAATTATAAATAAGGATGCTCACACATTTCTTTTTTATTTCTTGAGACCCATGTGCTGCATTCTAAAGGGCCCTATATTTCTTGCCTAGTATTGGGGAGTGTCTTTTATTTTAAAGTGCATCTTTTGTAGTAGTGCTATATCTTCCTTTAAGGCATGCGTTATATCGTATATTTTGATATCACCCTATGTCACAAAAGAGGGCTGTAAGCCCAGCTTTTAACGATACAAGCTCCTTTGCTACCTGTTACTATTCCCAGCACCCACAAAATGAACCCCCGAAAATGCTTCTCACCCCTGTACAGAATTTGTTGTCCTCACCAAGTCTATAAAAATGGGCGTTTTAGGTTACCCCAAATGCAACAGAAGAAGTATAAAAAAAAACAAACTATCACCTTAATAATCAAACCTATATGATTAACGCTTCAAAGGTGTTTACTTACCGCCTGTTTGCTGTAGTGATGGGAAGTACGGATCATTAAAGTGAATCGGATCATTTCGACTCGTTCACTGAAATGATCCGATTCATGATCCGAATCTTCGGATCACTCAGTGTGACTCACAGGAGTTACCGTTTTCCAGTAACTCCGTGCAGGCCCACTAATGATTGGCCCCGCCCCTTTCATTACTCAATGAATCCTCCCCCCTGCCTACTCCAGTGATGTCAATGAAGGCAGAGAGTCGTTCAAAGATTTGGATCTTACAGGGATCCGGATCACTGTAAGATCCGGATCATTGTAAGATCCGGATCTTTGAACCACTCTCTGCCTTCATTGGGATTCGAATCAGTCAGATAAGATCACCATACTGTTATAAATAAATACATTAATAATCACTTCCCCCAGGATTTACATTCCCCTTTACCTGCAACTGCCCCTTAAGCTAACTTTATTAAATTAATTAAATTGACCCTCACCATTAAATTAACCCTAAACACCCCATCAACCATGACTGCCCCTAAAATTAACCCTTAACACCCCATAAAGCATAACTGCCCCCAAATTAACCCTAAACACCCCATTAAGCATAACTGCCCCCAAATTAACCCTAAACACCTCATTAAGCATAACTGCCCCTAAATTAACACTAAAGACCCCATCAACCATACCAATTTATTAGGTCATTTATCTGGAGTAAATGCAATTAATTTAGTGGCAATTATGATTAATGGAGTATTTAGGGTTAATTTCAGGGGCCGTTATGGTTAATGGGATCTTTACAGTTAATTTCAGGGGCAGTTCTGGTTGATGGGGTATAAGGGTTAATTTTATGCTGATGACTGAGGGTTAATTTAATTAATTTAATAAAGTTAACTGTAGGTGCAGTTATAGGTAAAGGGGGGCAAACTCAGGGGAATCTAAATCCTGGGGGCAGTGTGAACATTATTAATGTATTTATTTATAAAAGTATGGTATCAGTAATATTCTCTGAATGATTCGAATCTCTGTAAGATTCGGATCCTTGTAAGATCCGGATCCCTGTAAGATTCAGATCTTTGGATCATTCGAATCTTTGAATGACTCTATGAGTCATCGTTCCTCTGTGAATTAATGAGCTGTAACCTGACCCCAGAGTCTGTCTGAGTGCTCTGCAGATGACTCACAGCTCTAGGATCAGGTTACAGCTGCATGATTCACAGACTGAACCGCTACAAATGAATCGTTCAGTCTACTGAACCGATTCATCCGGATCACTAAAAAGAATCGGATCAAATGAACGATTTGTTCATGATCCGGACATCACTAGTTTGCTGCCTTGGTGTCACACTTGACTCTGCTCTCTCCTTCATTCTTCACATCCAGTCCCTCACCAAATCCTCACCAGATCTATTCCTGAGTTGCAGCCAGCGCCCCGCAAGCGGACTCCCAAGCCGAGTGCCCCGCAAGCGGGCAACCTGTCGTGTGCGCCCTATCCAGAGGGCTACCTGCCTTACCTGTGTACCCAGTCCGTGACAGTAGGAAGCCCACTTCGCAGGGCTGAAGGCAGGAACAAGTCAGGATCAGGTACAGGGATTTTTATTAGCTATATGCTACAGTACAAT
This sequence comes from Spea bombifrons, assembly GCF_027358695.1. NCBI lineage: Eukaryota > Metazoa > Chordata > Amphibia > Anura > Pelobatidae > Spea > Spea bombifrons. Next base: position 7,144,440 of record NC_071099.1, read on the forward strand.
AAATAAATACTTTAAAACAGTTTAAAGGACATAATGGAACATTTAAAATGAATTAAAACATTTTACATAAGATTAGAATAAATGTATAAAACCTGTCTTTGGGATGTTCATGCAAGTAAAATGTTCCACGTATTAAGGCACCAAAGTCTCTTTGCGTTCATTGAACCCATGCCTTTACAATCTTTTAAAAAATGTGTGTAGATACCACTTAAAGCCACCTTAAGACAAATGGAAGGGTCTATATAATCTTTATTTAACAGTAAAATATTTCTGTTCTTGCAAATTGCTTCTTTTATACAATTTATCATAATCCATAAAACACGCGACTGGTCAGCTGTGGGACAGGTAGAAAGGCCATGTAAAACAACTTTATAGCTTAAAAACCGAAGGCCACAAATCTATTTTAAAAGTGGGCCTGCCTTTTCCCATATGCCCTGTGCATAAAAGCAGTTCCAAAATATATGCAACACTGACTCATCTTGGATACACTGATCTCTGGGGCACTTAGCAGTGGCACCAAAACCTCTCCTGTATTGAAATTGCCTAGTAGGCAAACATTTGTGCACTACCTGCCATGCAAGATCTCTCTGAGCGCTGGCAAGAAAGCGGCGACATACATTCTGCCAAAACTGTGCCACTTGCTCAGTTTCTTCCTTTGATGATATAGCAGCAGTCGACTTTCCTAAAAATATGACCAGCTACGTAGCGTAAAAAATAAGCAAAAATACATTCTTTGTAAAAGTTTTTAAGTCTCTCTTTACTTTCTCACTTCTGGAGTTCCAGAAAAACATAAAACAAACACGCATAAGTTTCTTTGCGTACAAGTCAGAAGGGGGAAATACCACTCCCAAAAAATACATCATTAATGGTAAAAGTATTGCCTTGATGATTAAAATTCTCCCTTCCATTGTTACCTTTCGGGTTAGCCATAATTCTATTTGCGGTTTAATTTTTCCAAAACAATATCCCGTGATCTCTTGCCATTATTTGCATAATCAAAAAACACTCCCAGTATTTTAATACTGTCACTTTGGGTCTGGACAGAAGGCGTCTGACTTCCATCCCAATCGGCAATAGTGAAACAGTCACATTTGTTAAGAGCCGGCTTGAAACCAGAGGCACAAGTAAAATACTCAGTTGTTCATATAGCTCTTTTGAAGGACTCTGGGGTTGTGCAATACACACTAACATCATCCAGGTAGCCCAGAGCCTTCACCTGTACCCCTGCCCCCCCCCGGGATTGGGGACAGCCTGGATAAACTTATCCTTTCGTAGAAGGGCTAAAAGGGGTTCAATGGCACAGACAAAAAGAAGGGGTGAAAGCAGACATTCTTGCTTGACCCCGGATTTAAGAGAGACTTTCGGAGTTAAAAAGCCATTGATTAAAATTTCTCTAAAATACAACTTATATAAAACTTTAATATGGGGCGTGTCCAGCTACCGAGGAAGATGGCCGCGTGATCTTTCAGCTCCGCCACTGCTCGCCCTTTTTTTAGCCTGAAACCTGCTTTAACTTACCTCTTCCCTGCCATGGGACGCAATAAGAAGCTACCTGCGGACCCTTCTACACCGGGTGCCCGCTCCCGCTCGACTTCTGCTTCCCTGCGGGAATATTTCCGCACTCCTGCGGACCTGGCCTCACAGGCCTCTGAGGAACACGAGGCCCGGTCTCCCGCTAGCTCGTCCTCTCTTGAAGATGGCGCCCCAGTGCCTCCGATACCTTCTCAGCCTCTTACGCCTGAAGTCCGTCAATTGTTTTCATCCGCTCCGTGGCGTACGGACTTCTCGACTCTGATCCTCGAGCTCAAGCAGGTGGTGAGGGACGAGGTTTCTGCGTTACGCAACGACTTAACCTCCCTAGAGCGCAGGGTGGTTGCTTTGGAGGATGCCTCATCGACCCACCATGATGCTACTCGGCAGTCGCACCAAGACACTCACCAGTTGCTCCAGTGCCTGGGACAGGTCCGTCGCAGTGTTGAGGACTTGGACAACAGGGGCCGCCGCCATAATATCAGGATCCGCGGTGTGCCCGAAGCTGACACCTCTGAGGACCTCCCGGGGCTGCTGTCCTCTCTGCTCTCTGGCTTACTGGGTCGACCGTTTGATGCAGCGGGATCTGTCGACCGTGTTCATCGGGCCCTGCGGCCCAGAGGTACTCCGGGCGGTCCTCCCAGGGATATAGTCTGTCATTTTACGGACTTTACCCTCAAGGAAGCTGTCATGACACGTGCCCGGGCGGTGGGGACATGGCCTTGGCAGGGGCATCAGCTCTCCTTTTACCAGGATGTCTCTGATCTTACCCTCCAAGTACGGCGCGCCCTACGGCCATTGGCCTTGGAGTTACAGCGTCTGCACATTCCTTATCGATGGGGGTACCCCTTTGCCCTGGTAATCCGACATGCCAACACCTCCCTCACGGTTCGATATCACCACGAGCTCCCTGATGTTCTCCGCGTGCTTGGCCTGTCTTCTCTACGTATCCCCGATTGGACTTTCCTGGGTCTCGATCCTGAGATCGGATCGTCGCGGCCTCCGCTCCCTTCTCGCCCACGAAGAGCTCCGCGTCCCCGACTCAGGGGTACTCCACCGGACTCTGACACGCACCCGGGAGCCTTGCCTTCCGCACGGGCCGCTGAGGAATAACACAGTCTATTTTCTGCTCTATTGGCTGCCCACTTGATGGGTCTCAGGCACGGTTTGCTCTCCCTATGTTGCTGCGTTCACCGGGGTATGGACTTGCGGCTTTTCGCACCCTCACGTTTCATTGACTTCTTCGCACATCTGAGGTGGACTATGTTACCTGTGCCAGTTCCCCTGCACGTAAGATGCCCGGTGTTCTTGCCTTGTATATGTATACTGTATATTTATTTCTGTAATTTTTTTTTTTTTTTTTTTTTTTTTGTTACGGTGGCTCTTTATGTTTATTTGCCCGCATTGCATATGTCTCTGTGCGCCCAAGGGATGCCCTTGCCGTGTGGCCCTCCCATACGCACAAATGCTCGCCCACTTATGTTGGTTTCTGTATGTCTTTGCACACGCACGGAGCTGTCCTTGTGTTGCGACCCACTGGAGGTGCACTTTTTCCTCACCTGCCCGCCACCTCCTCGCCCAGGCCCCCCCCGTTGTGGCACTGACTGCTCGCTCCCTCCTCGCATACCTACATGCATTCCTGGGGTTTTTTTTTTTTTTTTTTTTTTTTTTTTTATACTGCAGTTGTCTGTTTATTTGCACACATCTCACATGTCTCTGGGGCCACACAGGGGTGCCCTTGCACGTTTGACACTTACATGTTCATTGTCCTCCTCTCTTTGGTACTGCTCGAGGTGCTGCCCTCCCCTCGTAGGGACTTTCTACTTACTCCTGTGCACACGAGGGGATGTCCTCGCCATGGGTCCCTCACCTACGCTCGCATACTCACCCATTTGCGTTGCTTTCTGCGTATTTCTGGCACACGTAGGGCTGTTCTTATGCTGTGGTCGACGGGAGGTGCGTTTTCCGCTCACCTGCCCACCGCCTCCTTACCCAGGTTCCCCGTTGTGGGGCTGCTTGCCCCCTCCTGGGCCTCCCTCTATCCTCGCTCCTCGCTTACATACACACATTTTTTTTTTTTTTTTTTTTTTTTTATTTCACATGACTCTCTGCGCGCGCACAGGGTTGTCCTCGGACGCTGGCCTCCCCTGCCTCACGCGCACACACGCATATGTATTTATCTATGCAACTTTGTATGCAACTATGTATTTGTATGATTCTTATATTGGTGCTCTTGTTACTCTTTGAGCTGGTGACTTTGGCATGTCTGTTTACGTCAGCACACGTAGGGCTGTTCTTATGCTGTGGTCGACGGGAGGTGCGTTTTCCGCTCACCTGCCCACTGCCTCCTTACCCAGGTTCCCCGTTGTGGGGCTGCCTGCCCACTCCTGTGCATGCAGGGCTACCCCTCCTGGGCCTACCTCTATCCTCGCTCCTCGCCTACATACACACAATTTATTTTTGTTTGTTTTTTTGCACATGTCTCTCTGCGCGCGCACAGGGTTGTCCTCGCACGGTGGCCTGCCCGCGGCTTCCTCTCCCCGGGACGCTGGCCTCCCCTGCCTCACGCGCACACACGCATATGTATTTATCTATGCAACTTTGTATGCAACTATGTATTTGTATGATTATTATATTGGTGCTCTTGTTACTCTTTGAGCTGGTGACTTTGGCATATCTGTTTACGTCAACCTGTAATATAGTGCACTCACTCTGTGTTCCTCCTGTCAGTTCTTTCCTGCTACACCCGTGTTTCTCCTATCTCACCTGGGGACGGTCCTCTGTCCACCGTCCTTCTGCCGCTCTGTTCTCGCCTCGGTGACTCGCTCTTTTTATATTGTGGCTGGCCCTGTGGCAGCTTTAACTTGTAACTATGTTGTTTGCTCAGGTTTCTACTCCGCGTATGCCTGTTTGCGTGTAGCGGCGGGGTTTTTTCTTCCTTGTTGGTTGCTCACCTCCCTGCACATATCGCCTCTTTTTTGCCGACTCGGCCCCACTTTTCCTTTTCCTGGTAGGTGGTTTTCCCCTTTTTGCCGTCTCGGCAGGCGCTTGGTGTGTTTCAGTCCCCTGTTCGGGGCTCCGGCTCCTCTCCTCTCCCACTTTTCTCCTTCCCTTCTTTTTTCCTTTCCTCTCCCTTTTACCTCCCCCTAGAGCACTCGCCCTCCCCTCTTCCCCCCCCCTATTTTTCCCCTTTTTTTTTTTTTTTCCTCCCCTTCCTCTACGGTGTTGCCCGTTGCCATGGCAAGAGCCCTCTCGCTTCTCTCTATTAATGCTCGGGGCCTTAATATATATCGGAAAAGCGTTCCCATCTGTTGCGCGATTTGCGAAGGGAAAAGGTTGATGTGGCTTTTATCCAGGAAACGCATTTTTGTGCCGGCCGAGCCCCTAGGCTTTCTGACCGGTTCTACCCTACTGGTTTCTTTAGCTCTAACACTGCCGCGAAGACGAAAGGAGTTGCTATCCTTCTCTCTAAATCTCTCCCCTTCCGGGAGCTGGATGTCTGCGTTGATCCGGACGGACGTTATTTGTTTCTCAAGGGGACTGTCGCGACCCAAACTTACACTTTTGCTAACCTTTACCTTCCTAACCGGGGACAACATTTATCTTTGAAACGGATCCTGACGAGATTACAGGCCTTTACTGAGGGTACTCTGGTTTTGGGGGGTGACTTTAACGTGGCTCTTCATCCCTCTATGGACACTTCCTCTGGCCATTCCCGCGTTCCGCGCCGCGTCCTTCGCTCCCTCCTTTCTCTTCTCTCCACGTATCGTCTTGTTGACTGTTGGAGGGCTCTTCACCCCTCCGATAGGGACTATACTTTTTTCTCCACCCCTCATAATTCCTATTCCCCTATTGACTACTTTTTCCTCCCCTATGATTGCGCTGTCCTTTTACGTCGGGCTGCTATTGGGCTAACGACGTGGTCTGATCATGCCCCGGTACTTCTCTCCCTGGCCTCGCCTCTGACTCGCCCCATGGAGCGCTCGTGGCGCCTGAACGACGCTATCCTTTCTGATGAGACAGTGTGTGATGAGACCTCACAGGCTTTATCCCTTTATTTTAGTGAAAATTCGTCCCCCGATGTCCCGGAACTTACAATCTGGGAAGCCCATAAAAGTGTGATTAGGGGTCATTACATACGACTCTGCTCCCAGCGAAAGCGGGCGGCGGGCAGGGAGCTCAGTTCCTTGTGTGCGCGCATCGCTGAGTTGGAACGGGCTCATAAGGCCTCTCTGTCTGGAGACATCTTGCAGCAGCTTACGCTTCTTCGTGGGGAGTTGGCCAAGCTCCTTAATGATAAATACCACTGCTCTTATTTACGCAACAAGGCGTTGTTCCGAGAACACGGCAATAAGCCTGGCAAGTACCTGGCTCGTGCCCTCCGAGGCTCCCGGCGCCTCACATATATCCCTAGGGTCCGGTCTTCGGACGGTCGTCTGCACCTTCTCCACTCCGGTATTTCGCGGAGTTTCCTTGATTACTTCACAGGCCTCTACAACCTCCCCCCTTTGGATGGTGCCCCCTCTCCGACCGCTGGCCGATCAGCGTTGCTTGCTTATCTAGACCGTACTGTCCGTACGAGCATCCCCTCTGCTGCTGCGGAAGCGCTAGATGTTCCTATCACGTTGCCTGAGTTTGTTCAAGCGGTGAAAGCCTCTCAAACCGGGAAATGCCCGGGACCCGATGGTCTCCCTTTGCGGTACTACTCTCGCTTCCGGGACACCCTTGGCCCACACTTTGTCTCTGCCTTCAATTCGATCCTGGAGGGGGGCCAGATTCACGAGCATACCTTGATGGCTTCCATCTCCCTCATACCCAAGGGGGATAAGGATCCGGAACAATGTGGCAGCTACCGCCCCATTTCGCTTCTCAACTCTGATTTGAAGCTCTTTGCGAAGATCTTAGCTCTGCGCCTGAAACCGTTGTTGCCCACCCTGGTCTTGTGCCGGGCCGGGAGGCTCGGGACAGCACCATTAGCGCGCTTAATCTGATGCACTATGCGAAGCGCAACTCGCTGCCTGCCATCTTTCTCTCGACTGATGCGGAGAAAGCTTTCGAGCGGGTTGACTGGTCATTTCTTTTGGCTACTCTCCGCCGTATGGGTTTTGGTCCTGGGTTTCTCCTCTGGGTCCGCTCACTCTACACGTCCCCCTCTGCGCGCCTCCGCATCAATGGCTCTTTGTCTGATGCCTTCCCCATCCGTAATGGGACCCGTCAGGGTTGCCCACTGTCGCCGATGCTGTTTGTGCTCTCCCTGGAGCCCTTGCTGCAGGCTATCAGGTTGAACCCCGATATTACGGGCCTACAGGTGGGTCGCACATCTCATAAACTCCTGGGGTATGCGGACGATCTCCTTTTTGCAGTTTCCCAGCCCCGGATCTCTCTCCCCTCCATTATGCGGGAGCTTCAGTTGTATGGTTCGCTCTCTCATTTTAAGATCAACATGGCCAAGTCGGAGATTCTCAATCTCACCTTGCCTCCGCAGGAGTGTAGTGCCCTGGGTGCTCTTTTCCCTTTCAAATGGTGTTGCTCGAAGCTGCGCTACTTAGGTATCTGGTTGTCCGCTGACCTTCCCCAACTTTATGCTTATAATTTCCTTCCCCTTCTGGCGTCTATGCGCTGTGATCTGCGGAAATGGTCTGGGCTAGCGGTCTCTTGGATTGGACGGATTAATGTCTTGAAGATGACTGTTATGCCCCACCTGTTGTATTTATTTCAGACTCTTCCTATTCACATACCTCTCCCGTTCTTTTCTGCCGTCCGCTCTGCTTTTCTTTGATTCGTTTGGGGGCGTCGCTCCCCCCGTATCCGTTTCAGTACTTTGATCCTCCCCAAGGCTAGAGGGGGCCTTGCGCTCCCTTGCCCCCGTACTTACTATAGGGCCTGCCACCTCCTTCGGATCTTGGAATGGGTGCATGGGCCGCCGCAGAAACTGTGGATTGGCATTGAGGATGCTCTCTTGGGCTTCCCTGCCAGGTCCCTTCCCTGGTTGGCGATCCCTACGGCCAATCAGTGGGCCTCCTGCCATCCTTTTCTCAGGGCGACGCTGCGTGTTTGGCACTCCTTGTTGCGCGGTACTGCACTGTCTACTATCCCGTCGCCGCTCACCCCTGTCCGGGATAATCCGGATTTCCCGCCGGGTATGGGTGTTGACCTTTTCCCTGCTGTGACCACAGCGGGGGGCTCTGGTATTCGTGCCTATTTGTCTCGTTCCGGTCTCAAGCCTTTGGGGGCCTTGGTGGCTCCGGGTCCTCCGACCCTGTTGGCCCGGTTTCGTTATATGCAGCTTCGCCACTTTTTTCGGTCTTTGAGTCGGCCCCATCATGTTCTCAGGGACCTCACTGCGTTCGAACGCCTCTGTGTTACCGCCTCCCTTCCTGCTCATGGTATCTCCCTTCTTTACGGCCTCCTCCTGACGGTCCTGCACCCTACCCCGCCCTCCTTTATGGGCAGATGGGAGTCTTCTCTACAAATGGTCTTCACGGAGGCTCAGTGGGAGAAGATGTGTGTTCTCGCGCACCGCTGCTCCATCAGCAATGGGGACCAGGAAATGTCCTACAAATTGCTCGCCCACTGGTACCGGTCTCCTGCTTCTACTGCGCGCTACGCCTCTGCTGTGTCGGACGCGTGCTGGAGATGCAGCTTCTCGCCTTGTTCCATCCTCCACCTCTGGTGGGACTGTCCTTGCATACGCCCTTTCTGGACGACTGTGCACTCCTATCTTCAAACCCTGTCGGATAACGCTATCCCCTTTACCCCTGAGTTTTTGCTCCTACACCATATGCCATACCCGATCTCTTGGTATAAATCCTCTGTGCTTCGCCATTTAATAACTGCAGCAAAGGCCCTGATCCCCCTGCACTGGGGTGATTCTGCCCCCCCACGATTCAGGAATGGTTTCAACGTGTTGAGAGGGCGCGTACCCTTGATGAGCTTATCTGTTCTGCCTCGGATGCGGCGACTGGTTCTATTGGATGCAGCTCCTTTCCGATTCTCCGGCCAACCCCTTGTTTGATGCGCCACGTGCGTGACTGTAATGGGCTTCTGTTGGGACTTTCTATTTTGTTGTGTTTTTGTTTATTCTACTTCTATTGCCTGCTCTGCCTCTCCCCTATATATATGTTATTGTTATTATTCTACTTATTATGATTTTTTATTTTTTTTTCTCCCCCTCTCTTCCTCTCCCTCCTCTCTCCTTTTTCTCCCTTTCTTCCCTTCTGGGACACATGCACCTCTCTCCTTGGCATGCCCCGCTCATACACTCGTATATCGTATCTCTCGTTCGGCGTCTGCCTGGTTCTTTCATGTGATGTACTGGTGTGCTGTCTTTATCTAAGCACTAGGTTTCATATATGCTTATGTTGATGTGCTCTTATGCCCTGTTTTTCTATCTGCTGGGGCTTCGTCCATTCTGTATTCATGTTCCTACCACTGATGGGGGTCCTGACCGAGTGACTATGCTCATTCGGCATGTTTTTGCCGTGCTCCGCATGACTACTGGTTATTGCACTGTTGTATGCCGCCTTGTCATCCCCCTTACATGCTATATTGGAGTGTGTGTTTTTTTTAAAATCAAGAGATAAAATGGCCGGTTTTTGTTTACGGGCTTTCTGATACCAGATTAGGTCACGTATTACATTTAGGTGTTCCCAGATAGCACATCCTGGGATACCACAGATCTGATCTGGGTGAATAACCTTATCTATGACAGCTTTTGTTCTATTAGTAAAAGTTCCCGAAAACATGTATAAAATTCAATAGGGAGTCCATCTGCTCCTGGGGACTTACCAGCAGAAAAGCTTTTGATTGCATCATGCAATTCAGTTACCGTCAGCTTTCTGCATAAACGCGCTTGATCAGATTTTAAAACATTAGTTATGGCCCCAAGGGTATCAGTTAAAAAGGAATGATCTATGACTTTCTCATTAGAAAGGCTTTGGTAAAACGCTTGTGACACGTTTTAAAATGCCCGTGTGACGGACCCTGTAGAGACAGATGGTCTCTCCTGTCAATAGTTCCAGCGATCTCCTATGTTCCCCTCGGTATATTCCAGACTTACAGTAACTAAGTAGTTACACTCCACGATGAAGTGTCCCTTGTCCCCACAGACACAAGCAAGACTTCTGTCTAGGGGCGCTTGTAACTCGCGATCCTAATAGCTCAAACAAAAATACGGAAAAAATATAGTGTAATAGAGTAAAAACACTAGGGAACTTCAGGAACAAAACTTCAATGGTTACACTCACAATGTGTATGAACCCTTTGAGCCTCCAAAAGCAACTCCTTGGTGTGTGTGACAATTCTTCACTCTCATGGACATACGGAAAGAGAAATATACCATAGGATGATATCTTTCTAAATCAATGTACACGCAATAATGGAATGCACTCACATTTAGGTAGATGAACCGCGCTTATCAGATGTAAATCTTGGAGTTGTGATGGTATTGGATGAAGTTCTGGATCAGGAACTTGTAGATCCTCAATATATTTGAGTCCTGGTCAGGTGGTTCCTCTGTGTTTCAATGGCAGTGTTTATAAGTGCAGGTGCAAATACTCAATTGATAATTGGTTGTAAGGTATGTATTGTTATAAAATACAATTGATAATATTACTGAGAATTCATTAGAAAGTAATTATATGTGCCATGATCAAAAATAAGGGTAATCAATAAATAAATAATTGATTTATTCCGGGACTCAGCCCTTTTAAAAAATGAATATAGAGTGGTATCTACTTAGTACAAATAGTAGTACATGTACTAAAACCAATAAGTAAATTTAAAAGCTGGTAAAAAGCAAGTAAAAATCAAAAATGCTGTAAGCAAAGAAAGTCCTCTACACGTTTCGCCAGTGCTTCGTGGCTTCCTCAGGAGGTATGTCCGTCCGTCTGTGGAGTGCTGTCTTTTATGCTCCCTCAGGCGTCTCGTTCTCATTACTTTGGTTCCGTCTGCTTCTTCGGAACTCGATGGTATCCCGGTCATCGCGGGAGTCATCGTGTCTTCTGTATACGTTGCGGCTAGAGTATCCATCTGCCTTTTCAACGTACGGAGGTATTTTGTGACCGTCCGGTTGGTCTTTCTTGATCCCCCTTTACAAGAACGGGACATCGTGTGTCCGGAGAAAAAGAGGATGTAAATTAATAATAAAAAATAATAAAAAATAGTATCATGATCCATCTTGTGGTGTGTGTGATATGTGTGGTTTCTCAATGGGAATCTAATGGAAACGGGAGCGTTATCAGATGGTGTGAATCTATATGGCTATGCTCAAAAAGTAAGGTAATGATCTACTGGAGGGAAGAGTATCTAGGTATTTTGGGTGAAGGAGGTGAATATGTAATATCAATGTATGAAGGGGCACCGCAAAAAACTGTGGTTAAGAAAGCCAAGGTAGAGAAATATAACCTTATAAATAGGGAATGTAGACACCATGGAGCCAAGGTAAGTGAGGCAAAGGTAAGTGGGCAGGCAAGAGAATGGAGAAACCTAAATAAAATATTATTTCTATATCCAAATTGAGACCCCCCTTTTTATTGGTTTTTAATTTAAAAATCCATTCTGTTTCCCTTTTGGAAAGATGTTCAATATTGTTACCCCCTCTCCAATAGGGGGAAACCCAATCAATGCCAATGATTTTAAATGTTTCTAAAGAGAATCTGGGGCATGAATTGCAGTGTTTAGGTACACTAAACACTGCAATTCGTCACACACACCAAGGAGTTGCTTTTGGAGGCTCAAAAGGTTCATACACATTGTGAGTGTAACCATTGAAGTTTTGTTCCTGAAGTTCCCTAGTGTTTTTACTCTATTACACTATATTTTTTCCGTATTTTTGTTTGAGCTATTAAGATCGCGAGTTACAAGCGCCCCTAGACAGAAGTCTTGCTTGTTCCGTATTTTCAACATTCCGTGGAGGATGTTTATAGGGCTGCTGCTGTAAAATCCGATCATAATCAAGGGAAGTATTTATCTTTCCATTTCACTATTCACTTATTCTATACCTTTTTGGCACGTGGTTTCATTTATTTCTGTTCACATATTTTTTCTCTCCACACGAAACCAAAGCCATAAAGATTCAACGCACACTCTTATCAGCCTCAATGGCATATTCATCTAACTCCTTCTCCACATGGAGAGAGGAAAGAACTAAGAAATTAGACAACATTTTCTCACAGACACCGGTTTATCAAGAATCCAATAGTTTTCTGTTTATTAAACTAGAAAGATTAATGGAAAAAGAAATCAAAAAGTGGTGGGAAATCACTTTTTTAGATCAATATATAAAATCCAAGACCATACCTAGAGGGTTACGGATAAATAAGACCCCAGCCTTTGTCCTTGATGACCAAAGCTTTATGCAGGAATGGGACAATATACTGGACGAGTGCTCATTTAATCTAATGAAACTGATAGTGGCCCAACAGAAAGAACAATTGAGTAAGATTGAGGAAGAATTACAGGGCATAGAGGAAGAAATCAGCATCCAAACAGACCCACAAACAATTAACTCTAAACATAAAGATATTGAAACTAAAATAAAGAGAATAGAGGGAGAAATCATTGAGAATAAAAAAAGAAAATTTTACAGAGATAAAATGGAGATGGAAAAGGGAATACACAAAACACCACAGACTCGTAATGATTATGGCTATAGAAATCACCCAAATTCTTTTAGGCCAAGATATACCAACCATAGATCCAGATCCTACACTAGAAGATACACACAAAATAGGGAGTTTAGATCTAACCCCCAGAACTTCTCTTATCCTGCGAAATTCAGAAATGGAGACTTTAGAACACGCTCTCCCTCCTGGCAACATAGTTTCGCTGCATACAGGAATGAAATGAGAGAACCACCTAAATCCAAACCTATCAATATAGACCTTAATAAGGAGGATTTTTTAGACTGGGAGCTATTCCGAAAGGGGGGTACAAAAAGGAAAGAGACACCACCCAGGAAGGAAACACGGGAGTTAAGAAATCGGGTCATTCCTTTAGAACAGAACCCATGGAAAAGGGGAAGGTTCCAAAGACAATCAGGGGACAAAGAGGAGGAGGGAAGAAGGTAAATCAGATGAAAAACCTAACACCAGAAGAGGGGGGGGTCATTAATATCTCCACAGCAGAACTCACACAAGACTAAATTAGACTATTGAAAAAAGGCCTCAAGTTTGCACCCACAAAAGGCCCCAATCATTTCGATCTTTTTATGGATACCCGAAGATATCTTAGAAAACTAATGATAAAAAGGTTTTTCAATAAAAATGATAGCCAGAAACAAAACGAAATACATGGTGAGGACCCTATCCCTCCGGAACCTTTTCTACACACTCCACTTAAACCGAAATCTAAATTTTACCCCCAAAGCGAAAAAAGTGAGCACTTCGAGGTATTCACGGATCTTGTCCTTAGAGACCTGGAAAACTTAAAAGGGAATAATAAATCCTCAAACCTTAATCAGAAAGAAAGACAAGCACTAAAAGCCTTAAAAATAAACATGAATTAGTGGTAAAACAAGCCGACAAAGGGGGCGCAACAGTCATTATGAATCGTACATACTACATAAAAGAGGCAAACAGAATTTTAGGGGATGGAAACACCTATAAAAAGTTAAAAGGGGATCCTACTAAGGATTTCAGCACACAACTACACAGAATACTCAATAAGGACTTAATAGAAGGGGTCCTAACGAAACAAGAGTTCAACTATTTAAAGAAAGAACACCCCAAAATAGCAGTTTTTTTACTTCCTCCCCAAAGTACATAAGAACCTAAAAGAACCCCCAGGAAGACCCATTATCAGTGGACCTGATTCCCTCACCTGCAATACCTCAGAATACATGGATTATTTTCTACAAAAATATGTACCTCAAACTCCTGCATTCCTGAAAGACACCCCACATTTACTTAATATACTAAAGGATATCCAGTGGTCTCAAGGCTGGATATGGGCAACATTGGATGTATCTTCATTGTACAGAGTGATAGAACACCAACAGGGTATACAAGCGATTAACAATGTTTTATCACGTGATGAAAATATGAACCCTATCCAAAAGGATTTTATTTTAGACTGTATTAATTTTATACTTAAATTTAATTATTTTTGGTTCGAAAATGATTTTTACCTACAATTGTGCGATACGGCCATGGGCACCAAGTTTGCACCCAGCTACGAACAGATTGGCGTAGCTGGGTGCAAACTTGGTGCCCATGGCCCAGGAGGACCAGTTTATCTGGAATAATAACCCCCACAGTGCAAACCTGGTGCTATGGAAGAGATATATAGATGATATTCTCATCATATGGGGAGGAACATTGGAGCAGCTGAATACATTTATACTATATGTCAACGACAACAATTACAATCTCCAGTTCACTTCTAACATACAACAAACACACATAGAATTTCTAGATGTAGAATTATTCACAGAGAACAACATCATCTGTTCAAAAAATTTCACAAAACCCACTGATAAGAATGGGTATATAGAATATACTAGTTGCCATCATCTATTATGGCTTAATAATATACCCAAGGGACAACTCATGAGGGTCAAGCGAAATTGTTCAAAGCAGGAGGACTTCATCCACAAAGCTAACGATATAACACAAAGATTTCTGGAAAAGAATTACCCTTCTGAGAGGTTACAGAGCAGCCTTCAGCAGGTCCAACAGATGGACAGAAATCAGCTATTAGAAGGAAGAAAAAAAGATACCAAAGAAAAGAAAGATTTTAATTTCTCCTTCTTCACTAGATATAATTCACAGGCCCACAAAATAAAGAGAATAATAGGGAACCATTGGCACATACTAAAAAATGATAATGTCCTAGGACAAATATTACCGGATAAACCACAGGTAATTTACAAAAAAGCAGACACTCTTAAAACAATCTTAGCCCCAAGTGTACTACCAAAAACAACTAAACCACGTAGCACCGACAACTTTTTAGGGCCAAAACCAACAGGCTTTTTTTCTTGTGGACATTGTAAAATGTGCACACATTTACCTAAAAAACTAATAGTTTTATAGGCAACAACACGGGCACAAAATACAACATTAAACATTTTATTAACTGCAATTCGAAAAACGTCGTATACCTCTTAGAATGTAACTGTGGTTTACAATATGTCGGAAGAACCATCAGATCAAAAGAGCGTATCTTGGAACACTTAGGTAATTATAAGGAACAAAAATATCAAACATAGTGTACCTAAACACTGCAATTCATGCCCTAGATTCTCTTTAGAAACATTTAAAATCATTGGCATTGATTGGGTTTCCCCCTATTGGAGAGGGGGTAACAATATTGAACATCTTTCCAAAAGGGAAACAGAATGGATTTTTAAATTAAAAACCTATAAAAAGGGGGGTCTCAATTTGGATATAGATATAATATCTTTTATTTAGGTTTCTCCATTCTCTTGCCTGCCCACTTACCTTTGCCTCACTTACCTTGGCTCCATGGTGTCTACATTCCCTATTTATAAGGTTATATTTCTCTACCTTGGCTTTCTTAACCAGTTTTTTGCGTTGCCCCTTCATACATTGATATTACATATTCACCTCCTTCACCCAAAATACCTAGATACTCTTCCCTCCAGTAGATCATTACCTTACTTTTTGAGCATAGCCATATAGATTCACACCATCTGATAACGCTCCCGTTTCCATTAGATTCCCATTGAGAAACAACACATATCACACACACACCACAGGATGGATCATGATACTATTTTTTATTATTATTTACATCCTCTTTTTCTCCGGACACACGATGTCCCGTTCTTGTAAAGGGGGATCAAGAAAGACCAACCGGACGGTCACAAAATACCTCCGTACGTTGAAAAGGCAGATGGATACTCTAGCCGTAACGTATACAGAAGACGCGATGACTCCCGCGATGACCGAGATACCATCAAGTTCCGAAGAAGCAGACGGAACCAAAGTAATGAGAACGAGACGCCTGAGGGAGCATAAAAGACAGCACTCCACAGACGGACGGACATACCTCCTGAGGAAGCCACGAAGCACTGGCGAAACGCGTAGAGGACTTTCTTTGCTTACAGCATTTTTGATTTTTACTTGCTTTTTACCAGCTTTTAAATTTACTTATTGGTTTTAGTACATGTACTACTATTTGTACTAAGTAGATACCACTCTATATTCATTTTTTAAAAGGGCTGAGTCCCGGAATAAATTAATTATTTATTTATTGATTGCTTACCCTTATTTTTGATCATGGCACATATAATTACTTTCTAATGAATTCTCAGTAATATTATCAATTGTATTTTATAACAATACATACCTTACAACCAATTATCAATTGAGTATTTGCACCTGCACTTATAAACACTGCCATTGAAACACAGAGGAACCACCTGACCAGGACTCAAATATATTGAGGATCTACAAGTTCCTGATCCAGAACTTCATCCAGTACCATCACAACTCCAAGATTTACATCTGATAAGTGCGGTTCATCTACCTAAATGTGAGTGCATTCCATTTTTGCGTGTACATTGATTTAGAAAGATATCATCCTATGGTATATTTCTCTTTCTGTATGTCCATGAGCGTGAAGAATTGTCACACACACCAAGGAGTTGCTTTTGGAGGCTCAAAAGGTTCATACACATTGTGAGTGTAACCATTGAAGTTTTGTTCCTGAAGTTCCCTAGTGTTTTTACTCTATTACACTATATTTTTTCCGTATTTTTGTTTGAGCTATTAAGATCGTGAGTTACAAGCGCCCCTAGACAGAAGTCTTGCTTGTTCCATATTTTCAACATTCCGTGGAGGATGTTTATAGGGCTGCTGCTGTAAAATCCGATCATATCCAAGGGAAGTATTTATCTTTCCATTTCACTATTCACTTATTCTATACCTTTTTGGCACATGGTTTCATTTATTTCTGTCCCCACAGACACAGACAGGGTCTTAGGCTTGAACAAGTAAGAATCTCCTTTATTGTACACCAAACACCAACTTTATACCTGAGACCATCTTGGAAAGAACAATACATAAATACATTAGCTTAAACACTTTAACTGGCACTAATCAGAAGAGAGCTAGAACAGGGAGCAACCAATCACAGTGCAGGGGGTGTGGTCATGGGCTGCCCACGTCCCATTAACTTAGGGACCAATCAAAAGGGGGGCTACCCTCCCTACCATATATGGATGTCCGGGGGTATGGCTGTAGCAACCAATAGGGAAGGTGCCTGCCTAGCAGATCCCTGCAACCTTGCCACAGATGCTCTTGTGACAGCCCGTAATGGAGGACTGGCCTTCCATTTCTAAAATTATGTCTCTCATTAGATGTTTGTTTAAAAAAGAAGCGAGAGCACTTCTCCCCTTCCTTTAAAATCTAACACCTTTTTAATCTCCTTCTTTAAATTAAAAATCAGTTCGTCAGTATTGCTTACATCAGTCTCTTTCAACTTAAAGTGAGTTTGTAAACGCACATTAAGATCTTTAACCCCTATTGTCCTTAAGGGGTTAATTACTCGTAGTATATTGTGGGACAATGACTATTTTAACATTTTTCAGTGTTACTGTTTAGCTGTGATTTTCTTCTTTCTCATTTCGTGCTCCCACACATTATATAGTTTTTTTTTTCAGGACAAACAGGGCTTTCTTTAGATACCATTAATTTTATCATATCATCTAATTTACTATAAAAAAAATGATAAAATATGGGGATTTTTTGTTAAATTACTTTTTCTCACTTTTTAAAACAAAAAACTTTTACTCACCTGCAAAAACGAATGTAAAAACCTGCTAAATACATTCTACTATTTGTCCTGAGTTTAGAAATACCCAATGTTTTTATATTTTTTGCTTTTTTTCTGCACATCATGGGGCAATAAGTACAGGTAGCGTTTTGCTATTTCAAAACCTTTTTTTTTCCAAATCTGGCAATTCTTCCCCCCATGTGCCATTTTGGGTATCTTTGAAGCCGGCCAATGCATCTTACCCCATCAAATCATATTTTTAAAAACTAGACACCCCAAGGTACTTGAAATGCTGGTATTTTAACCCTTTCCATGCACTAACTTTACCACCAGCCTTTGTGAAACTTTATGGTAGTACATTTTTTTTGTATTTTTTTCACACGTTGTACTTCAGGTAAAAATGTATTGCTCCTGGGGTATGTCCGTGTCAAACGCCCCGATATGTGTTCAGTAACATCTCCTGAGCGCAGTGATACCTCACATGCATGGGTTTGTAGGGTTATTTGGGAGGTAAAAGGCCGCCTTTGTGAGGTGTATATTTTTATGCCATTTTGACATCTGCCCCCATGTCCCGTCCAATTCAGTTTACCCCATCCACTCATGCATTTTTTAATACGAGACACCGTATGGGCATTTGTAATGCCAACATTTTAACTCTTTCCATGCTGGAATTTTTGTAAAGATAAAGCATTTTAGGACTTGCTTAACTATTTATTTATTTTTTTTTTGGTGGGGATTTTTACCATAATATTTATCTTTTTGAAACATTTTTGAACAATTTTTTTTTTTTTTTTTTTTTTTTTACTAATCACTCATTAGTGAGCTGGGCTCCATTGACCTTGCATGGTTGGATGCAGTACCTGCATTCAACCTGCAGGAGGAGCTCGAGAGTTCTCATATCTATTGTTGATGCCATCCTGTGAATGACGGTAACGTCATTTACAGGATGGCACTTGTGGTTGCTCCTCGGAGCAATCACAAGGCTATCTGGGTAGGGGGGTAGTGTTACTGACATGCCTCGATATTGAGGCATGTCAGCAACACCGTTTATGCTTAGGAAGCGATTTTTGTTTGCTCTCTTTTTTCCTCCTCTTGCCAGCAACAATGAAAACGTTCTTAATCTTAGACTGGATGGTTTCCCACCAATCCAAAAAAATGTGACTTGGGTCTTTCTGGCGCCGCCATGGCCCATATGAGACCTTAAAATTATTACGGATTTGTTCGTCCTCTAGTAATAATACATTGAGTTTCCACAGACCATTCCTAGTTTTGGATTCATTAGGAATTAAAAAGTTAGTTTTTAAAAGTTTATGGTCTGAGAATATATTATCTTCTAAAAACATGTCCTGAGATTAAAACCAGTAGAGGACAACATAAAATCAATGCGGGAGCTGACCTGGCCATCAGACCATGTATATCCAGGGTCAGATGGTTTTAAATGCCTCCACGCATCTTTCAAGTAAAAATCAGTGATAAAATTTCTAAGGTGGCCAGAAGTTTTATCTACCCTCTGGTTCTCACCCTCTCCACAGAACCTGTGGCAAAGAAGGATATACGCTCTAAAAATTCTATTCTTTCATTCTTAACTGGTGAAGCATATACATTCATAAGACGCACATTAAAACCTTAAAAACAACATAAATTAAAACTGCTCTCCCGGGAGCAATGTCAATAATAGAATTTAAAACCACATGTTTGTTCTTAAAAAGGATCCCAACCCCAGAGGCTTTAGTATCATTTGACCCGGACCAGTAAGAGGGCCCCGCGGTCCAGTCCTTCTTTAAATGTCTATAAAATAGTCCATGATCTATTGTACACTCCTGTAAGAAAATGATGTCTGCATTTAAAGTCAGTAAATATGCAAACAAAGCAGCCCTTCTGACAGAGCTCCTCATACTCCTCACATTAAATGAGGCAACAGTGAGATTCAGTGAGAGCATTAGTGCATTTTACCAACGTCCCTCTCAACTTCAGAGTCCGAAACTTCTGATACGCTTCTGTAATCCATGATTAAAAAAGGATCAGCACAACAGGATCATCCAGTGGCAGCATCATTACAGGCTCCTTCGGGTCAGCTGTAGAGGAGGGCTTACTTGGACCTGGATTTAATTTCCCAGGCCGTCCAGCAGCCATTTCTGCCCAGGACCACCGGGGCTTACTAGCACAGTCCTTATACACATGGTCAGGCTTTCCACATCCGTTGCATAGCTTGAACTTGTCACAGCTAGTGGTGAGGTGGCCCCATTCTCCACAATTCCTGCATAGGGGCCTAGGTTCGCTCTGCAGGTCGCAGAGTGTGCCAGTAGCCTCCACATCTCCTGCACAGGAATGGCATCCCAGGGTAGAAACAGTGTCCCCTGTTGCTATCGTTGGAGAAACTCTGGGGGGGATGCACTATTCCACCAATGCCTTCCTTGTGTTCTTTTAACTGCACAAGGAACCTCCTCTTACCGTTCCAAATCCCCATCTCATTCTGTACCTTCTGTGGGTTAGATACTTTGGTGCAATAGCGAAATAGCCAGACACACATGGATTATGCATGTGAACAGTAAGAGGGATTTCCTCACCGCCATACAGCACCGTTCAATCGAGGGTCATCTTTCTTTCATCTGAGGCTCTTGTAGATGTTATGACAGGCACCGATGTTCAGTAGTGTTACTACGTATGTACCTTTCACTTGGCCTCGCAGGCAGTAGATGTCTTTAAGATCCAGCCTAAGTGTTTTAATTAGCACCTCCTCTACAACATACTTTGTTCCTTTTTCCTCCTTCTTTCTCTCAGGAACTTCAATCTTTATTGAATTTCTTAGTCTCCCTTCCTTAACAGACGCAAAGTTGATAGTTTTCCCCTTCACCAAAGCAATAAATTACTCCGGCTTAAGGTAAGGCAGCCTGCTGCCTTAAGTGACTGTTTACACAGCCCAAACGCACAGTAAAGCAATAGGTTGCTGACACTGTAATGCAAAGGCAGGTACGGCCAGAGCAAAACGGTCCACAGACTTAAATGAAAAGGCCCTGACTGAAGGGCAAAACTGGATTAAATAGGCAGGTTTCAGTCCAGGAAACAAGGCTCAGCTGAATGTAATGATTAGGGCTGGGTGCTCCAGAGTGAGGAGGGTTACACCCAGGTAAGTAGAGGCAGGGTAGAATCCTGACAGCTTGGCCCTGGTGTGGAGCTGGGTAGTCCAGGAGCAAATAAATCAGGAATAATAAATTGAGATGCATCAAAATGAAAATTCTGAACCGAAACCGAAAATTCAGGATTCACTTGGCCGAAACGGAAACCGAAGAAAACTCACACTTTTATTAAAAGTAAGTAACACACCAAAATTGGACAAAAAAATGCAATAACTATTAATATAAAAAAATATTATAATATATATATATATATATATATATATATATATATATATATATATATATATACCGTATTTGCTCGATTATAAGACGAGGTTTTTTCCAGAGCAAATGCTCTGAAAAATACCGTATTTGCTCGATTATAAGACGAGGTTTTTTTCAGAGCAAATGCTCTGAAAAATACCTCTCGTCTTCTAATCGGGGTCATCCTCTAATCAGACCTCAAATAGAGGTCTGATTAGGAGACTAAGATCCAGATCCCCCGCACCGCTGCAGGGGACCTGGATCCTCCTGTCTCACCCGACCCCCCCCATCATACACACACTTACCGGTGCTTCCTGCTTTGTTGCCGGGGCAGCGGGTTGACGTCTACGCGATCCGCGTAGACAACGTCCGCTGCAGCCGGAAGGAGGTGTGGCTAGCAGCGGGGGTTGTCTGCGTCCGTCGCATAGACCTTCCCTGACTGTCAGAGATCAGAGTTCCCAGCACCGGTGCGGGGAACTCTGATCTCTGACAGCCGGGGAAAGTATACGCGACGGACGCATACAAACCCCCGCTGCTAGCCACACCTCCTTCCGGCTGCAGCAGAAGGCGACGTCAACCCGCTGGAAGAGAGAGAGAGAGAGAGTTAAATGGGGGTATAGGGTGTGTGTGTGTTAAATGGGGGCATAGGGCATTTCTGGAGTGGCGTTAAGGGGGCATTTAATAGAGCACTCTGCCTCCTGAAATGCCTTATACCTCCCTATATGCCACTCTGCCCCATAATATGCCTTTTAACCCCCTAAATGGCAGAGTGGCATATAGGGGTATAAGGCATTTCTGGAGGCAGAGTGCTCTATACAATGCCTTTTAACTCCCTTAATGCCACTCTGCCTCCTGAAATGCCTTATACCTCCCTATATGCCACTCTGCCCCATAATATGCATTTTAACCCCCTAAATGCCAGAATGGGATATAGGGGTATAAGGCATTTCTGGAGGCAGAGTGGCACATAGGGGGTCAAAAGGCATACCATGGGGCACAGTGGCATATAGAGGGTTAAAAGGCATATCATGGGCCACAGTGCCATATTGGAGTGGCAAGCCTGGGGGCAGATGTGCGTAACTGGGGGACAGTTTGGAAAATACAAGAAATAAAAACAAAAAAAATATTTTTCTCAATCATAGCTTTTATTAAAAAAAAGAGTTTACATGAATTAACATTTACTGGTAATACTTTTTTCCTTTGGGGTCGTCTTATATTCAGGCTTTTTCTTTTTTTCCTAAGTTAATATTCAGATTTTGGGGGGTCGTCTTATAATCGAGCAAATACGGTACCCCTCGTCTTATAATCAGGGTCGTCTTATAATCAGACCTCAAATAGGTCTGATTATGAGACTGAGATCCAGATCCCCCGCAGCGATGCAGAGGACCTGGATCCTCCTGTGTTAACCCCCCCCCAACTTACCGGTGCTTCTGAGTCCCCGGTGCTTAGTCCGGGCTGCGTGTAGAGCTCTACGCGATACAATCGCGTAGAGCTCTACACGCTTCCCGGACTAAGCACTGGGGACCCAGATGCAGGGGACCTGGATCCTCCTGTGTTAACCCCCGACCCGACTTACCGGTGCATCTGAGTCCCCGGTGCTTAGTCCGGGCTGCGTGTAGAGCTCTACGCGATATAATCGCGTAGAGCTCTACACGATACAATCGCGTAGAGCTCTACACGATACAATCGCGTAGAGCTCTACACGCTGCCCGGACTAAGCACTGGGGACTCAGAAGCACCGGTAAGCTGGAGGGGGGGGCATAACACAGGAGGATGCAGGGGACCTGCATCCTCTTGTGTTATGCCCCCTCCAACTTACCGGTGCTTCTGAGTCCCCGGTGCTTAGTCCGGGCAGCGTGTAGAGCTCTACGCGATTCGCGTGGAGCTCTACATGCTGCCCGGACTAAGCACCTGGGGCTCAGATGCAGGGGACCTGGACCCTCCTGTGTTATGCGCCCCCCCCAACTCAGAAGCACCGGTAAGTTTGGAGGAGGGAGGGGGAGTGTTAAATGGGGGGTGTAAGGCATTTCTGGAGGCAGAGTGCTCTGTGAAATGCCTTTTAACCCCTTTAATGCCACTCTGCCTCCTGAAATGCCTTAAACCTCCCTATATGCCACTCTTCCCCATAATATGCCTTTTAACCCTCTAAGTGCCAGAGTGGCATATAGGGTTAAAAGGCATATCATGGGGCACTGTGGCATTAAGAGGGTTAAAAGGCATATCATGGGGCACAGTGGCATATAGGGGGTATAAGGCACTTCTGGGGCAGATGTGCATAACTGGGGGGCAGGTTGGAAAATAGAAGGAAATAAAACCAAAATATTTTTCTCAAGCATACCTTTTATTAAAAAAAGTGTTTAAATGAATTAACATTTACTGGTAAAACTTTTTTCCTATAGGGTCGTCTTATATTCAGGCTTTTTCTTTTTTTCCTAAATTAATATTAAGATTTGGGGGGTCGTCTTATAATCAGGGTCGTCTTATAATCGAGCAAATACGGTATATATATAAAAACAACAATCACACTCCTATCATGCCCAGGCATACCCAGATTCCAGCGTGTACTGGCTGACTTAGCATGATAGGAGTGTGGTTGCTAACAGCAAATACATATCAAATTATAATTATTTATTAATAGAAAGTCATAATATTATAAATACTATACTATAACCTCCCTTTAGCATAGTGAGCTTTAGAGCTTCTGCACTCTAGGCTACTATTTAGTTGCAGGAAGCTAGGAAGGAAATGTGGCCTGAAAGCCTTAGTAGTAGAAGATGTGGTGTTAAACCACAAAGGTTTGTATACTTTAACAGATATAAAAAAGAGACAAAAACACAGTAACCTACAATAAATGAGTGACAGCCCAACAAACAATTAGGGCTGCAACTAACAATTATTTTTATAATCTATCTTTGGATTAATCGATTAATCGGATAAAAAATAAATGTAAATGTATTTCATTTTCATTTATTTAAAATAATTTAATAAACAAGATGTTAAAAAAAAGCAGAATAAATGCATTTCTTGTTGTTATTTCCCAACCTGCCCACCCCCACTTATGCACATTTGAGCCTCCCAGATATGCCACTCCGCCCTCCCCACATATACCTTTATGCCCCCTGATATGCCTTTATGCCCCCTGATATGCCTTATTACCCCCAGATATGCCATAGGGCTCTCATTGATTCACAGACTTGTTCACAGCACACTGACACAATACTTATAGGATTAAACTTCACTGCCCCCAGGACTTAGATTCCCATTAGTTTGCCCCCCTTTACCTCTAACTGCACGTTAAGTTAACTTTATTAAATTAATCCTAAAGACCCCATTAACCACAACTGCCCTAAATTAACCCTAAAGACCCCATTAACCACAACTGCCCATAAATTAACCCTAAAGATCCCATTAACCATAACTGCCCCTAAATTAACCCTAAACACCCCATTAACCATAACTGTCCCTAAATTAACCCCCACCTCCCCTAACTTTCAGCAGCCCAAATATTAATTTTATACTTACAGTTAGATGAGTGTCACAGCCATGTGGTTCTGGGAGAAGGAAGGGGGCGGGGCCAGTTGTCACAGTGATTACAGGGAGGGACTGGTAAGTAGGAACTGCTGCTGTGAGTCACTGAAACGCATTATATAATGAGGGGTATTTTTCAGTGTTTGCTCTGAAAAAACCCTCATTTTATAATCGATAAAAATCGATTCAACTAATCGATAATGAAATTCGTCGGCAACGATTTTCATTATCGATTATTTTTTCGATTAATTGGATAAAAAAAATCATGAAATTTTTCATTTATTTAAAATAATGATGTTAAATACAAACAGCAGAATAAAAAAACTGATAAAATGCATTTCTTGTTTTTATTTCCCAACCAGCCCCCCCAAATTTATGCACATTTGAGCTTTACACGCTGCCTCCCAGACTTGCCACTCCACTCTACCCCCACATATGCCACTCCACCCCCACATATGCCACTCCACTCTACTCTATCCCCACATATGCCACTGTGGCCCCTGATATGCCTTATACACCCTGATACACCACTCCGTCCTCCCCAGACATGCCACACTGCCCTCCCCACATATGCCACTCCACTCTACCCCCAGATATGCCACTCCACTCTACCCCCAGATATGCCACTGTGGCCCCAGATATGCCTTATACACCCTGATACACCACTTCCTCCTCCCCAGACATGCCACACTGCCCTCCCCACATATGCCTTATATACCCTATATGCCTTATACCCCCAGATATCTCATAGTCCCCTCATAGAGTCACAGACCCGTTCGCATCACACTGACACCATACTTTTATATATAAGTACTGGGTTAATCTTCACTGCCCCCAGGATTTAGATTCCCCTTAGTTTGCCCCCCTTTACCTCTAACTGCACCTTAAGTTAACTTTATTAAATTAATTAAATTAACCCTCAGCCCTCATTAAATTAACCCTAAACACCCCATCAAACACAACTGCCCCTAAATTAACCCTAAACACCCCATTAACCACAGCATCCCCTAAATTAACCTTTAAGACCCCATCAACCACAACTGACCCTAAATTAACCCTAAACACCCCATTAACCACAGCATCCCCTAAATTAACCTTTAAGACCCCATCAACCACAACTGACCCTAAATTAACCCTAAACACCCCATTAACCACAGCTGCCCCTAAATTAAAGGTAAACACCCCATAAACCATAACTGCCCCAAAATTAACCCCCACCTCCCCTAACTTTCAGCAGCCCAAATATTAATTTTATACTTAGATGAGTGTCACAGCCATGTGGTTCTGGGAGAAGGGACGGGGCCAGTTGTCACAGTGATTACAGGGAGGGACTGGTAAGAATAAAACTGCTGCTGTGAGTCACTGAAACCAATTATATAATGAGGGGTAGTTTTCAGAGTGTTTGCTCTGAAAAAACACTCATTTTATAATCGATAAAAATCGATTCAACTGATCGATAATGAAATTCGCTGGCAACGATTTTCATTATCGATTATTATCGATTTTATCTATTTAGTTGTTGCAGCCCTATTGAATAATGAAGATCTTGTTTCTCATACACATTTTTTTTAAAAAAAACTTAAAATATAACATAGTACCAAAAAAGAAAGAAAAACGGTGTCTTTAAATCCCACTTCAAAATGCACTTAGATTGTTCACAGCTTTAAGTCCTGGCCCTTGCTGCTCAAAATTAACCCCCAGGCTCCTCTGGCTTCCTATGTATTAACTCCGTCAGACCGTGTTTTTTTTTTGTTTGCACTAAACAACCAGAGCAGTTTTTGTGCTTTTGCTATGGCTTTATTAAGCTCTGATTGCCCACTAACTGATTTAGTGCACCCACTCACGTAATATATTGGTTTTTTTCATCACAAGTATGGAATAATATTATATATATATATATATATATATATATATATATATATATATATATATATATATATAACATAATTTAGTATGAAAAATATCTAAAAATATGGGGAAAATTAGGGGAAAATGGAATGTTCACAATTTCACCCATAAAACCTGTATATAGCCAGTGCAAATGGAAAAAAACCCCTCCAAAAGTGTATTTAGGTATATGTCCTGTTTTGGAAACACCTCATATGCCTGGTATTTCTATTTATTTTGGCACTTACAGGTTTAAATATGAATGATGTGCATTGCTTTTTCTAGACAAGATCTTTTAAAGATCTGGTATGCTTGATTGTGCCCCAATAGCCACCAGAAAAAGAAAAACTGCTAAACAAAAGGTATATATTTTTTGAAAGGTGACAACCCCAAGTATTTTACTATGGGCATTTTAACACTTTTTACTTAACCATTTTAGCACCAGTGTGTTCTATACATTGCAGTATAATTTCATTTTTTTCATTTTTAACAAACCCATTCTATCCAACCACAGTATTTCAGTAAAAAAATCCCTGTGTATGTGAAATTACTACAACTTGTAAGTTGTATTCTGAAACACACACGAGTACAGGAATACCCCATATGCATAGGTAGGGCATGTCTCTTCAGGACTGCGGGTTAAAAATTGGAACATGCACATTACAGTTTTCAAACATGGAATTTTGACAAATCAGTTTGTTGGGTCCAGGTCTCCTTTGAGACACAGCAGAGGTCCCATGTTTCATTTTAATCCCCTAAAACGATATATTTCAATAAACTAGACAGCTCAGGGGATCTAGTGAGGGGCATATTGGCCTGTCCCATGCAGCTGATTTCGCACAAACACCTTCCAAAAGGTAGTCTAACAAAAAAAAAAAATACATATGTGAAACAACAAAATAGATCTTGATTTATGTTCGGTAACACCCTCCGAGTACAGCAAAACCCCACATGGATGGATAAGTCATGTTTCTCAGACATTGTGGAGTAAAAACTGGAACTTCCACATTTCAGTTTTCAAACTCTTGTAAGTGACAGGTTTAGGCCACTGACATTGATTAGGTAGTAATTATGTATTTTTTCTTAATTTGTGTTTTTTCTGTTATTACCGTATTTGCCCGACCCTGATTATAAGACGACCCCCAAAATCTGAATATTAATTGAGGAAAAAGAAAAGAAAAAACCTGAATATAAGACGAGCCTATAGGAAAAAAGTTTTACTACTAAATGTTAATTCATGTAAACTATGTAAACTAGTCTTATTTTAATAAAAGCTATGATTGAGAAAAATATTTTTTTTATTTCCTTTTATTTTCCAACCTGCCCCACCAGTTATGCACATCCGCCCCAGAAATGCCTTATACCCCCTAAATGCCACTGTGCTCCATGATATGCCTTTTAACCCTCTAAATGCCACTGTGCCCCATGATATGCCTTTCAACCCTCTATATGCCACTGTGCCCCATGATATGCCTTTTGACCCCCTATGTGCCACTCTGCCTCCAGTAATGCCTTATACCCCTCTGGCATTTAGGGGGTTAAAAGGCATATTATGGGGCAGAGTGGCATATAGAGGGTTAAAAGGCATTTCTGGAGGCAGAGTGGCATTAAGGGGGTTAAAGGCATTTCATAGAGCACTCTGCCTACAGAAATGCCTTATGCCCCCATTTAACACTCCCCCGCCCTCCCCAAACTTACCGGTGCTTCTGATTCCCCGGTGTGTTGTCCGGGCAGCGTGTGACGTCTATGCGATTCGCGTAGGCAACTTCCGCTGCAGCCGGAAGGAGGTGCGGTTAGCAGCGGGGGTTGTCTGCGTCCATCGCACAGACCTTCCCCGACTGTAAGAGAGAATTCCCCGCACCAGTGCAGGGAACTCTCATCTCTGACAGCCGGGGAAGGTCTGCGCAGGTGCAAATGGGTAGAATTTAAAAAAAAAAAATAAAAAAAAAATTGCATATACACATCTGTTATTCGTTAGTAGTTGTTTAGAGCAGTAGAATGTGTTAAATTTTGGTATTGGTTCATTTTCAGCTGCTTACAGAAGTGGTGTCGTGCAGCCCAGGCCAACTGGAAACTGAGAATGGGTGCAAGAAAGAGATATTGTATGGATTCAATGTTATATTGAAAGATACTATACTTTTCCCTGAAGGTGGTGGCCAGGTAGGTGGCTGCATGCAGTAAATAAATATCTGATTGTACATTCTTCTGTGTTTAATTGAATTTCGTAACGAATTCTTATATTTTCATTGCTTTTTTAAGAGCATTCTTCCTCTGACTTAATTATATATTACATCAAAAGCACCTCTGCTGGACAAAGTAAAAGCAGTCTTGGTTTTTGTGTCTCAGTGCTAGATTCCGTGGCTTTTACTCATCTAATGGCTTTAAGATTGCAAGAGCAGGTCCCTCTTTTTCTCCAGTACTAGTATGTGATGCTAATATTAGTTTTAATCAAATTACATGATTTCTCCCCTGTTTTAATAACTCAAAGCAATAAAATTACCATTAACATAGTATAAAATAGTAACAGCACCATATTGCCACTAAACTACCCATCAAATTGGCACATGGTTTACGACATATCATCACGCTCACAAAGGTTTTCCCTGCAGCACTAAAAAATAGACGCATAGCATTCCAACATGCAAGAGGTGAAATACACAGACACAATAACATGTTTTGCACGTTAGCATTGGAGAGGTTAACTAAGTACAGAAGCAGACTGAAAAGGCAGATGTTAGGGTCATCGTAAAACTGCACATATATAAGGTTAGTTACAATGTATCACTTGCGTTGTAAGCTACTAACTGAGAGGAGACTGCTCCCTTATTAAGTAGAACTGGGTGCTGAGTTGTACAGTATTCTCCCTTTTTGTACAACTGATCAGGGTATTTAACTGGCTTGACCTTTAAAAAGTCATTACTTGACAACCCAAGCTGGCACTCTGGAAATAAAATTATATGCAATAAAGTAGACCATTATGTGCTGTCAATCTATTATGATTTTTGTCTGTCAGGTGGTATACTTTACTCTGTAATGAACATTTTTATTTTCCAGCCAGATGACAGGGGTTTAATTGGTGGTGTGCCTGTGCTTAGAGTGACCCGGTATGGCCAAAATGCGGTACATTTTTTGTCTTCTCCCCTGGATATTGGTGCTCAGGTACTAGTGAAGGTGGACTGGGAACGGAGGTTTGATCACATGCAGCAACACTCAGGTGACTTTATTTTTGTTCCCCACCAGTTAAACCTTTAAATCAGTTAAACCCACATAAAACAGTAGGTGGCTGACCCAGAGCCTTCCCTTGCGGGATGCTACAAGGACTGACTTCCCGTGATGTAGGTGGGCGTGATGTAGGTTGCCAAGCTGTGACGGTGTGGAGGGCGTGGGCATGAGGGATTAATAGCACCAGGCCTCTGGATTTACTAACTTCACCCCTTAACAAGGCATCAGTTATACCAAATTAACCCCCAAATCCTGCCAGGTAATCTGCCACGACTCACAATTTTGATACCGGATTTTTGAGATATCCGAATTAAAATATCTATCTTTATATATGTATGAACCCACCTCGGACAAACAACATATATATATCCTCTAGAAATTAGGTAATAACAATATGGTAATGTGTTATCCTCTCTTTGGGTTTGTGGATATCAATACTACAGTGGAAAAGTATAGTTAAAATGATACCATATATTGGCTAACTGAGAGTTTAATTTCATGCTTTTGAGACCAAGTTGTTAGGTCCCTTCCTCAGGTATTAACATTATCAATACTACAGTGCAAAGACAGATATGAATTATGAATATTTTAATAACAAAAAGACATGTTACACAATGCCACCAATGTCGGTGGGCAGTTTTGTTTTAAATTATATTTGTTTTATATCTTATATAACAATTTCCTTTTAATTCAGAAGCGCATGTAGAAGAAAATGTTGTTAGTACATATTCTTAAGCTGGAGGGGCAAATGTAAAATCAGAAATATTTCTTTACTGAAAGGGTAGAGATGACAGAGAGTAATACAGTGAAGGAGTTAAAGCAAGTATGGGATAGGCATAAGGCTAAGCTAGCTATAAGATAAGGCCAGGGACTAAGGAACATATTTAGAGGCTAGACAGACCTTTTTTTCTTTCTTTTTTTTTCTTTACATATTTTCTTTATTAATCAAACTTGGAAGGCTGAATACATGCAGGCTGAATTTTTTTTTCTTGAATGTTCTGTATACTTTACCTGTATTCAGAAATTTTGCAGGTCTGGCTGAATACTTTATTACCCGTCCTACCTTCAATGTTCTCTTAACCCCTTAATTACCAGTGACGGAAAAACAGTTACTTAACCACCGATCAACGGTGTCGCTGAAATGCCTAGATAACAAGGCATTTGCTGACACAAACACCCACCCCAAGATAGCGACGTCTTAAAAAAATAAACAAATTAACGAGAGACCCCCCCCACAGGTTGAATACAGGTACTGCATCTGAGCCCAACTTTCTAATCACAATGTGATTAGTAATATATATATATATATATATATATATATATATATATATATATATATATATATATATATATATATATATATATATAAAAAAAAAAGCTAAAAATATTATACAACTAGGGTAACAATTAAATATAATTATGCAGTGATGTCGCCATCAGAGAAACCATCCAGCTTTATTTTTATGAGCATGTGCTAAATTTAGCACAGTATGAAAAATCCTGACATGGACAGAGTTAAAATACCAGCAAGACACAAGTAGTGTCTACTTTAAAAGAAAAAAATGAATGGTTTTATGGGGAAAATTGGAGTGGCTGGGTTCACAAAGGGGTCCCAAACAGGACATAGGCACAGACTGACCAAAATGAAAAAAGAAAACGCACTAACCAAATGTTTTTAGCCTGCAAACAACCTGGCAAACCCATGGATGGGCTGTATCATTGTACTCGGGAGAATACCTATACCAGGAGCTATAAATTCGTACCTGAAGTACAATTTGTGTGAAAAAAAATTACTACCACAGAGTTTGACAAAGGGTGGTAGTAGAATTAGTCCATGAAATGGGTTAAAATACCAGCATTTAAAATAACTTGGGGTGTCTAGTTTTCAAAAATATATGGTTTGCATTGGCCGGCTTCAAAGATGTCCCAAATAAATAGCACATGGTGCAGAATGACCAGATTTTGATTGTTCATCTTACTTTATTATATTATTTTTTTTATAGGAAATTAGATGGTATGATAAAAATGGTATCTGAAGAAAGTCGTCCTTGTCCTGAAAAAAACAACTTATAATTTGTGTGGGTACACTAAATAGGAGAGGAGAGCTCCACAAAAATATTAACAGCCTAGGTCACAAAGGGCACAACCCCCCCCCAAAAAAACAGCCTGCTCATTAAGGGTTTAATACCTTCTTTTTTTCTTCTTCTTTATGTTTTTTTTGTATTTTACTTGCTGCTCAATAAAAGAAAAGAAATAGATAGAGGTTGGGTAGACTAGATGGGCCGAATGGTTCTTATCTGCTGTCGCTATGTGTCCATTTTATTGACTTGTTCTCTTTGCTCTAGGTCAGCATCTTATCACAGCCATCGCCGATTCCCTTTATGGATATAAGACAACCTCCTGGTAAAAAATATAAACGCATTCTTCTCTCCCCCCTCTCATTAACTTTTTCCCTTGTGTTATTCTCATGAGTCTCTGTCTCTTATTCTTTCTCTCATTCTTCTGTCTCCCCCCCCCAACACTGCACCTTTACCCAGCACAGAACATTATTCAACAGCCCCCTACATACAATGCTATCCGGAAGGCTATCATTCCCACTTGCTTAACACTATCCAGCAGCCCCTCTCTTCCACACACCCATTTGTGTCTGTTTACTCAAGGGAGAGTGACTTTACTATACTTTTATGAAAGTCCAACTCTTAGTGAGCGTCCCCTGCATGAGGAGGCTTGCTTGCTCTATATAATGTATATTTGAATCAGTGGGATTTCTTGAAAGTTTCCCCACTCATTAGGTTTTTCACAATGCAGCACTATCTCAGCCCCATTTTGGGGAGCTAAAAATTCAAATCCTTACAAACTCTCCTGAGAGTTCTCCTACCAAAGAAAAAACATTATCAGGAGCCCATCCATCCCCCTGCACAAAACAATAATCATCTCACACAACACTATTGGGCAATCTCCTCGAAAGCCAAAACATCCTGCAAACCCTAAACCCCACCATTGTACATCAGGAAGCTCCTCTCTCCCCAGCACTCAACACTATGTAGAACACTATGTAGAAGCACTCTCTCCCTGGGGCACAACACTGCATTGGAAGCCTTTCCCTCTGCAATCAAACAGCCCTTTATACCCTTTCCCCACATAGTATTCAGCAGCCCTCTCTCAATCATAGCAGATCATATTAGTCGCACCTCATTTTGCCCATCTATTTCCTTGCCATTCCAGGTAGCACTAAGAGAGATGGCTCTACCTATCAGGTAGGGCAGGGACAAATAAATTAAGCCTTCCCCTTTTCCTCCCCAGTTTAAGGCTTACTTTCTCCAATAGAATAAAATGTATTTTGCCATGAAAAATATATTTCGGAAATTCCCAGAATTAAAGCTATTAGGAAAACTACTATTCCTCTAGAGGATGCCTCTCTCTTTACAGATCTGCTAAAAGATCCATTGAAGCAGCCGCTGCAAATTTCTGCCCAGCTATTACCATTGCTTCAACTTCCAGAGCTGTCAGAATCTGGTTACAGCAGCCTTTAGAAGACCTAGCCTCTGTTTCTGGTGCAGATCAAGTGGCTAAAACAATAGCAGATACTTGCTTAGCAGTAGACTTTGTGTCAGTGACATGAAACATGTACACAGTACTGCCAGAGCTCGGGTCTTCCACATCTACCTTTAATTGCTTGGGCAATCAAGAAAAATTAAAGAACAGAAAGCTACAGTAATGGATATGGTTCTCAGAACTTCAGAAATTATTCATAGAACATCTGATGCACCTTCCTGCTTGAAGGGGCATTCTCTTACAAGGCCCCATTTGCCACCCGAATCCAAACTGAAAGGGAAAAAATAGCTGTTCAAGGTCTCTCCCCTTTAGTTATTAACACCCTTATGGCCAGCAGAAAAATGTTAACCTCACTCAAATATCAAATATTTATGGAAGATGTTTTCCCTGTGGTGCCAATCATAACACATATTGCAACCTTCGATTCTGGAGTTGTTGGATTTTTTTCAGAAAGAGATCGATGCGGGTCTTAGCCTGGCTACCATCAAGTTTCAGATTTCTGCTTTCAGTGTTCCCTTAGACTGCTCCTTTTGTTATCACCCATGTGTGTCGGGACCGACTTGTCACCCGACTGGGTACTCCTGCCAAATGTTGCTTCCTCCTGCCGTGACACCAACAATTAACCCCTTCAGCGCCAGGCAGAACCAGCGTTGTAGATAGAAGGGGGACATCGCTGCACCCAAGCTGCATTGGCACTGTGGCTATCCGAAGCTTAGCTACACTGCGTGGCTATTGTCCTGAAAAGGACAAGGATCATAGCAGCCCACCTCAAGCATCAGGCAACACTCATGTTGAGGTGAAAACAGGACTCCTTTATTAAAACCAAAGACAGAGCTATATATACACAAGTAAGAAAAGGGGCAAGACAAATATCACATGATCTAATTACCATGTCAGGAAGGAAGTAATTAGATCAAATCCTGCAACACAATATCCGGGGGAAGGACAGAATGACATGAGACATAAATAATTACATTAATTGGGGACGTAGACGTGGAATGACGATAGACATATAATTGGCTTGAGACAGACAATGGCCAGGACACAGGGATAACAGGAGCTCACAGGATTAACAGCTACCTGTTATGTAATTGATAATTAGGTACGCAGGAGTGACACCTAGTCATACCTACAGGGGGTCTTAAGACAAGGGCTAACTCACACAATAACAGGGGAAACACTTCACACCTATACAATTAACACTGCTAAGACAATCAGCCTTCTTCCTACCACAGGATGTCCAGCTGATGTTACAGTTTTGAGACTGAGTGCTAAAACATGGGGAACATCAGCAGAAACTGAACCCCTGTATCCACACAGGAGGCTGGCTCTCAGGCCTCTCCAGGGCCCCAGTGATGGAGGGTTCTGTCACACCATGTATCTGAAAATTTTGTAAGGCTATGTCTATGATGAGGCCAAGACTCAGTAACTACGTAGGATCCAAATTTAGTCCTTCGTCAGTTGACCCTAGCCCCTTTGATCTTTTGGAAGAAGTACCTCTCAAATGCCTGATACTCAATGTAACATTTTATTGACTAGAAGACTAGGGGAATTAAATGCTTTATCCATACTGGATCACTTTCTTAGATTCTTTGACAATAGAGTTGTTTTTTGACTTCCTCCTGATTTACTCCCAAAGGTCATTAAAGATGCCTTCTGATCTACTTGTTTCACACTAAGAATTGAACATGATCTACCTCATTGATCTTTTTGTCGGTATCAGGAAAGGCATGACAGTTTCTAAATCTTCTATCAGTCGATGGATTACTGAATACATTTCCTAACGCTACATAGCAGAGGGAAAGATGCCACCTACTGGGTTAAAAGCTCACTCCTCATCATTGGTGGAATCAGCGGGAGTGCAAGCAGATTTACACTACCCACCCAACCTACAATCAACTTCATATAGTTTACCTCACTGTCTGCTCATCCTAACAAACCTCTTGAAAAACTTCCATGTTCCATGCTCTGTGCATTAAAATATCCCCACCATCACAACTCATCCCTCTCATCTCTTTCATAACTACTTATGTCAGATTCCCACTCTTCCCAGTCTCCAGTCAACTGCGAATAACCTATGCGATTCCCGGTGGTATTTGTAATGGCAGCGATCTGGCCTAATTTTTCTCCTTGGGAGGCTGGGACATTTATTAAAATTTCCACCTCATTTTCTTCTGACAGGGAACTGGGAAGCCAGCGAAGTTTTATTGAGCTGAATACACCAGTGATGACACCTGAACAGGTTTATAGTATTGAGAAACATGTAAATCAAAGGATCAGAGAGTGTATCCCTGTCATTGTGAGGGTTATCACAACAGATGATCCAGAATTTGATATGGTAAGACTGGTGCAAATATTTATAATATGTGCCAGCTAGCTCTTTGCAATTGTTGCTACTTTATCTTCCTTGTTGTTTTTAAAATACGATCATTTGTTTTTCTTTTAGGTTAGAAGTCGTGGTTTGCCAGACAACCATGCTGGTCCAGTTCGAGTAATTGATATTAGAGGCATTGATGCTAACATGTGCTGTGGTACTCATGTATCAAATCTGAGTGACTTACAGGTGTGTTAGAAAAAAACACTGTGGCTCCTACCTGTCTCCTCATCATACTGTGTTCACTTATTCTCCAAACATACACCACTAGGTAGAATATGGTAAAAATAAGAGCCATGCATATAGTAACTTTGTATATAAACATGAAATCAGAAACTAAAACATAGGAACATTGTCACTATTTGAGCTTCAAACATGGTGGGATCTGTACACCTCCCCTTTTAGGACAACGAAATGGAGTAGAACATTTAATGGTGCTATAACAGCGTAATGTTTAATAAAATAATGACATTAGATAAACTGAAACAGGAATAAGGTTTCGCAAGTCTTCAGTGTAAAACAAGTTAAAACCTAATTACCGTATTGGCTCGGATATAGGCCGCCCCCGTATATAGGCTGCACCCTAAAAGTTTGGTGCTTTTTTAAAGAAAAAGTTTTTTTCTTTAAAAAAGCACCAAAAAAAACATGCTGCCACTCTGCCCCCCCCGACATATGCTACCACTGCCCCCCCCCGAGATATGCTGCCACTGACCTCCCTCCCCGAGATATGCTACCACTGTCCTCCCTCCCCGAGATATGCTACCACTGTCCTCCTCTGCCCCCCCGACTTACCGGAGCAGACTCCCGGATGTCTTGCAGGGCCGGCGGGGGACATCTACGCAATATGCGTATACAACTTCCGGAAGTTGTATTGCGTAGATGTCCCCCGCCAGCCCCGCAAGACACCCGGGAGTCTGCTCCGGTAAGTCCGGGGGGGGGGGGCAGAGGTAAAACGCATCCGCACGATGCGCTTAAACAACCTCCCGTGCCGGCACCGCCCCCCCCGTGGGAAGTGCTGGCAGGAGAGGCTGTCTGAGCGTATCGGGGAGTAGGATGCAGGTCCCCTGCACCGCTGCGGGGGATCTGTATCCTAACCCCGCTGCCTGGGCGCTAGACCCCGAATATAGGCCGCACCCCCACTTTACATAAAATAACTTCCTGTCTTACTAATTAGCATTGTTAATAGTGTTCAGTACCATGTACAGGAGGAACAAATTAATTTAATAAACACTGTGTTGAATATTATTTCATAACAAGAATATTTTGTTCAATTACATATTCTAGGTTATTAAAATTCTTGGTGCAGAGAAAGGAAAGAAGAACAAGACTAACTTGATATTCCTAACAGGAGAACGAGTTCTAAAATATGTTGACCGGAGCTATAACATTGAAAAATCCTTAACATCTCTTTTAAAGTAAGGCTTTGTTATTCCATTTGCTAACTTTGTTATTTTACCAATATTATTGTGTAATACAAAAGAAATACTTTGGCACTTACCCCGCACCTGCTGCACAGTGAATCACAGTGACTCTCTTATTACAGAAGAAAAAGTGTGTACACATCAAACATAAAAAGAAAATATTGATAAATGTGATCAGTGCAATCCACCAGAAGATAGTTGAGACAATTTACAACCATAAATAAAATACTATGATGATGCAGTCAGACATCCACAATTCCAATTAATACAAATATAGAAAAGAGAAAGAAATCGTATATTATGCATAATACTGTAAAACTTCGATGTTACAGTGCTGTACAGTAATGCAGTCTCATGTGCATAGAGATAGGTTCATCAAATGGTGTCTTCTTCTTATGGCACACAAACGGATATGATTATAAGAAATCAGCAAATACAATCTTCAACAAATTTATTATATATAAAATACCTTACATAGTAGTTTTCAGCATCCTGCATCCACAAGCAACGTTTCAGGTACACAAATCCAAAATGTGCAAAAATCCCAGCAATAAAACGAAGAAACAGAAAATATCATAAATGTTGTTGCTCATATTAGACATACTACCAGTTTCACCCTCCATAGTGACAAATCAACATTTTTTTATTTGATGTGTATACCATATGATTGTGTGTCATTAAAATAATTTTCAACATGTAGGTATGGATAGGATTTTAACATGGTGATAAATTATTATTAGTAAACTGTTATTGCTGCCTTGTGTTTTTTTTAATATGTTTTAAGGGCTATGAATGCTATTCCACTGTAATATTAACAAACTAATACGTTTAATTATACCAAACAAAATAAATGTTTCCATGACATTCTTGACATATTGGCAGTTAGCTCTGTTGCATAACGCAGATCTGCATCCTCTGTACTGATCTTAGGGGTGTCACATGGTCACAGTGATCGTATGATGCCCAAGACTCATGGGTTAATCATAAAACATCCTCATTATGATTTTATAGTACATGAGACAAACAATCCAATATATTGGATTTTAAATATAAACACTGGAATAGAAACTAGATACTTCTGTCGATTAATCCTTAACTCAACTGACCAGGTTTGGCTTCAGTCTCATGTCCAATCCTTACTCCTAACTACCATTGGTAAGCTGCAGCCAGCGTTAGGCGGCCGTGGGGCCACATAGACATATACGTGGCCCGGTGCTTCTCAGCCAGCCCCCGGACCAGTGGAATCTGCAGGTGTAGTAAGGGTGAATTAATGGGTGAGTGTTTAGGGGCATAAATGGGGCAGCAAGGTTGTTAAGGGGCAGAGGTGGCACACGCAGGCTGCTTTAGGGGCAGATGTGGCACAGGCATGCTATTTCAGGGCACAGATGACACAGGTAGACTGTTTCAGGGGCACAGATGGCACAGGCAGGCTGCATCAAGGGCAGAGGTGGCACAGGAAGGCTGCATCAGGGGCAGAGGCCTACCACATGAATGTCTGGCTAAGTATAAAGTCATAGGTGTTATGCTGTACAATATCTGTTTAGTAAATGTTATTTATTTAAACCTATTTATAAGTTAATATTTTATTTTTTCAGATCTCTATTCGTTTCCAGTTGTGATTCAGATTACAAATTTGTACAATAAATATTCTAGCCAACAGTAATTATTTTTGTGGGTGTCTTTACATTTTAAAGTGGGAGGGGTGCCAGATTTTTACTGTACTAAATACTCACCAACTAGTGCCATCCTCTGTCTTTTGAAGAAGAAACAGAATTAGGTTTAATCAATATTGTTTTTTTGTCAATGGAGTGCACACCATCCAAATTAACACATTTTGCCTAGACAGTTTCGGTTTCTATTTTATTTTTTCAATGTATTCTTGTTTGTAATATATGAAGCTCTTCTGATTATGTACTTCATTTAAATTCATAGAGCTGGCTTTGAGGAACACACAGAAGCTGTGGATAAATTACAGAAATCTGTTAAAGCACTACAGAAGGTAGGGATATAGACGGAAACGAAGAAAAATAACTACATAACATCTTATGTTTCTGTAATATATTGTCATATTCATGGCCTATGTTCTTACTCATAAATGATCTAAAACAGAATGTTAGTGCTAGACTTGTGATTTTTTTTTTTCCACAGACATATGAGAACATGCATGAGTAGATACCCTATTGGTAACACTAGGCATTAACCCCCCAAAAACAACAAGCGCAGAAAGTTGATTAAAACACCACCAATACTACTCTAAAGCAAAGGAATGTAAAAGTTATAGGCTCAGCTCCACTTACTAAAAATTGTCCACTACCATTAAAAATTAGGAAAAACATTGGAGGAAGGATAACGAAACAACAAATGCCTCACCCCTCTTCTAAGTGAGGCACTTAATAGGTTGAGTAAAAGATAACAGATTATAACTAGATGCTAGTGAGAAAGAGAATAGCTAAAGAGAAATGAGAGAGACTGTGAGAAAGGGAGTATCACATACGGGGTCCATACAGACGACTGTAATGACCCATAGCGCCCAAAGATGGTGTTCAGGAGTTATTGCGCAGTAGTGGACAGGGCCTGGTGCAGGGCGACTGCACTCTCCCGGGTCGCATCTAGGGTTATGCAGCCACATACCAGGGCCCTGACATAGCAGCTGATTTTGTCCAAAACTTGGTGATATCCTGCAGGCACCCTAGAGCAGACATGAGACATAGCACCAGAATAATGTGCAGGATGGGAGTATAGAAGCTAAGCAGAGTAACATACCAAGCAAGTAGGAGAGAGCGAGCAAGAAACTTAACCAGACAAGACATACATTGTACAGGACACAACAAAGGACAGGGAGCAAGGCAAGGAACATAGGGGATGGAGTGAGGAGCCGAGATCCTCGGACGCTTCTCCTTTAAGCAAGGATAGGATATCTTAAACTGGGACATGGGGAGAGAGGAACCGAGATCCTCAGATGATTCAGGGAAAAGAGGGCAAAGGCACATAAAGGACTGACACACAAACACAGGAGTAGCCTAGCACAATATGATAACAATTGGAGATTTAGTCACATCTTATGACCATAGTATGCTTAGCCCATCACTACGCCAAAGTACTCCAATATTCGGTGGGTCCTAGCGCTAAACCCTGCCTACTGAAATGTTAAGCTGAAACTTAACGTTTCAGACACAGAACCAAGAAGGACATACCTTTAGCCTACTGACTAAAACAAACATAACAAAGAGTGGAGCACATCTTATTAAGGAAACAGAGCTGAATCCAAGAACTGGACTGAAACAAAGTATCAGAAGTACACGGCAGAGCTCAAGGAAACCCAGGAATGGATCACAGCAAAGGGGGAACTCTAGCGAGACAGGGACACTAGAAAGAAGCAGCTCTGCAGCCTGAATGGAGCCTGACAGGGAGGATATAATGAGGAAGGGGAGAAATAAGAGGCAAAAGGATATAGAATAGGAGAAATAAAGAAAAAAGGTGACGGGTAAAACAAAATGTTAAGAAACCTTAAACCTGAATATTTAAGAAAGTAAGGTTCTGGCTTTCTTAGGAGAATATCTATGTGTGCACAATTATTGGGCAACTATTAGTGTGCAGGATTATTATGCAACTAAATGAGAACAATAATTTTCCCACTTTAGGTGTTTATTTTTATCTATTAAAGTGGGAATACTTAACAAACTACTAAAAATTTACGAAATTTGTGACATTTCCAAAAAAAAAAATCAGGGGCCAATATAACCACCCTTCTTTTACACAGTCATAAGCCTTCATTCATGGAGTCTGTCAGTTTCTTGATCTGTTGATGATCAACTTTTTGTGCAGCAGCAACCACAGCCCTCCGAGACACTGTTCAAAGAGGTCTACTGTTTTCCTTCAACTTCAATCTGCCTTTAAGAAGGGCCCACAAGTTGTATGTCGTTATTTTTTCATCTTTAAGGCCTTTACTGGCTAGCCATGCAATGGAGAACCTCCATGCATGCGATGGAGCATTATCATGTGTAAAAATCATGGTCTTAATGAAAGATGCAGACTTTTTCCTGTACCACTGCTTTAAGAAAGTGTCTTCTAAAAACTGGCAGTAGGTTTGGGAGTTGAGTTTGAGTCCATCCTAAACCTGAAAAGGTCAGACTAGTCCATACCAGTACCCCTCCTCCAAGAAGAGGAGCTCTGTGCCAGTTACAGATC
Source organism: Spea bombifrons (assembly GCF_027358695.1). Classification (NCBI taxonomy): domain Eukaryota; kingdom Metazoa; phylum Chordata; class Amphibia; order Anura; family Pelobatidae; genus Spea; species Spea bombifrons. Next base: position 7,185,266 of record NC_071099.1, read on the forward strand.
CAGTGACGGGTCCATCCGTCTGGACCGTCAAGAGTCACTCTCATCCCATCGGTCCATAAAACCTTTGAAAAGTCTGTCTTAAGATATTTCTTGGCCAAGTCTAGATGTTTCAACATAGGTATCTTGTTCAGTGGTGGCTTTGGTTTCAGCCTTCTGTACCGTGGCCATGTCTCTGATCACTGAACACCTTGTACCTCTGGACACTACAGGAAGGTTCCTGGTAGCTTCATATTTGAGTCTTTTATTCTCAACACGTTTCTTGTGACCCTATGAACTATTTGCAACAAAACATTTGATGTTTCTGTGATCACGCCCCAATATCTTAGCAATTTCAAGAGTGCTGCATCCCTCTGAAAGACTTTTACAATGTTTGACCTTTCAAACATTGTCAGCTAAATTTTCTCTTTTTCTGCCCATTTGCCTGAGAAAATGAAGCTGACTAATAATTATGCACACCTTGACATAGGGCGTTCTTCTCCTTAGGCCACACCCTCACTCATTACACAAATACACATCACCTGATATGGTTTAATCCAACAAGCATTCAAGTTAATACAGCTTGGAGTTGGAAATATGCATAAAATGATGATATGGCCAAAATACTTGCTTGCCTTTTAATTGTGCACACAGTGTATGTGTGTATAGGGAGGCATGTGTAAGGGCAGTGTATATAGGTGTGTAAGGGCAGTGCGTGTGTGTGTGTGTGTATATGGGTAGTGTATATATGTGTGTGTATGGGCAGGTGTGTGTAAAGGCAATGGATGTGTGTGTATATGGGCAGTGTATATCTCTATGTATAGACAGGTATGTAAAGGCAGTGGATCAGGACATAACCATTGACGACGACTCCTTTCTGTCTCCCCGTGTCGGTTCAAAATTGTTGGGAGGACCCTTTCTAAACTATTTTGAAATGGAGGCTGCCTGCTCAGTGTGTGAGCAGCCGGAGAGGAAGCTGCAGGAGCGGTGTGTGTGAGCATGCATGTGCACTTGTGTGTGTGTGTGAGCATGCATGTGTGTGTGTGTGTGAGCAGGCATGTCTGCTTGTGTGTGTGTGTGTGAGCGTGTGTACTTGCATGTGAGCGTGCGTGTGTGTGAGCATGCGTGTGTACGTGTATGTGTGTGTGTGAGCATGCATGTCTATGCCTGCTTGGAGATGGTCTTGTAGCCACCCATTCCAGCCTTGTGTAGGTCTACTTTCTTGTCCCTGACATCCTTGGACAGCTCTTTGGCTTGGCCATGGTGGAGAGTTTGGAATCTGATTGCTTCTGTGGACAGTTTTTTTTTTTTTTTTTATACAGGTAACGAGCTGAGATTAGGAGCAATCTTTTAAAGGGAGTGCTCCTAATCTTAAACTCGTTACCTATATAAAAAGACACTTGGGAGCCAGACATCTTGATAGGGGATCAAATACTTATCTCACTGAGTAAAATGCAAATCAATTTATAATTTATTTGAAATGCTTTATGCTGGATTTTTTTGTTCTGTCTTTCACTGTTCAAATAAACCTACCATTAAAATTGTAGACTGATCATGTCTTTGTCAGTGAGCAAACGTACAAAATCAGCACTTCACTGTATATGTGTGTGGGAAGTGTATATGTGCGCGCGCACGCACAGGCATGTGTAAGGGCAGTATTCCATATATATCTGTATGGATGTGCAGTGTATATGTGTATGTGTAAAGGCAGTGAATGTTTGTATATAGGCAGGCATGTGTAAGTGCAGTACATATTGTGAGAACTTCGAGCTATAGGGACTAGTGTGCAAGTTCTAGTGTGCAAGAAATAGCAAGTTTTTTAATAACCAGATTTTTCAGATGGTAGTTCTGAAATATGAAAAAAGGTAAACAAAAGAAAATCATAGTGTAAACTGTGCTTAAGGTTGTGTCTCATGCTATGTTTTATGATTGCACTCACAGATGGAGGATCAGAAATGGCTCCTTATTTGAAGATCTATAATCAGCTTATTTTTCTGAGGGTGCAAGAGAAAGAAGGAAATAATCATAGTGTATACTGTGTATTAAGTTATACTTTACAATATAAAATGTAAAAAAAAAAAGGCTCATCTAAATCAAGTCACAGGTGATTAGTAATGACTTTTACCATCCTCTGCAGTAGTCAGTCATATCCGTTTATGCCAGATGAGAGGATCTTTTTGGTTCATTTGTCACCAGTTACAAATTCCAGTTCATTCCACTAACGTGTTTTGCATGATGCAACTTCCTCAGAGTGGAGATGGTGACCACGCTGCTGTTCTTCTCTTATATTCAGTCCTAGTCTAGATATCGTAATAACTCTTGCTACTTCTGGGTTTATGTACTTCAGGGTTTGACAGTTTGTTATCCTTCAATGTTAGTACCCGGAGAAGGTTTATTCCAATGGGACCGTCAGAGGAATAAAAATAAATTACATTACGTTCTGTTATTTTACACGTTTTCATGCATATGCTGTGTATCTAATGTTATGTCAGTAAAGCTGAAATGTCTGAAAATGTGTATCAACATTCAAAATAAAAAAAAAGCAAAATAAAGTGTTTTTTTAAAAAAAAAATATAAATTAAAAGGTAATCCTACCGCCTAATAAAACATACGGTTAATTTTGGTAGATGAAGCATGTTTTTCTTTTTTTTTCTTCTCTTAATACTAGTGTGTTACTGCATATACAATGTATAAGGATGCTCACTTTGTGGGCTGTTTCTATTTCAGGCCAATCTGACATTGCTGCGAGATCTTGCTGCCCTAACTGCTCAAACCTTCAAAAGCATTGCAGACAGAGGGAAAGTTTTCTCTTTACACAGGTAAATAGACAATGGTTTTGAGCCTAACTTATTTATTCTTTATTATTTCTATGTTAAGTTCCCTGAACACACATTTTATGAATGGACTTTAACTAAACATACAACCTCCAAAGAAACATTATGGTTTCTATATGAAGTGAGTCAAATAAAAAATGAACAGTGATTCAAGAACCTAATAAAATACTCACAAGTTAGCAATTTAACTCCCAGACAGGCCCGGACTGGCCATCGGGCACACCGGGCATTTGCCCGGTGGGGCCCAGGGCCACATCGATGTAGGGGCTGATGGAGCTGCAGCTCCAGGCCCCTACCTTAAAACAGGCCCAGTAAGGACCGGACTGACTGGACCTATGCGGCCTCTACGGCTGTCCTTAATGCAGGGCAAAAGGGGCACCTGCCCCTTAAGCCTGCAGCATCTGCGACCGGGCCCACCGCTCTAGTAGCGGGCCCGCTACTTACCTGGGAGACATGCGTGAGCAGCGTCTCTTCTACCGCCAGGGGGACGCAGGAATCCAACGGAGTCACGTACGCCACATGACCCTGCTGTGCGTCTGCATCCCCTGTGCGGTAGAAGTCTGCGAGTGGCGGGTACATCTTCAGTTCAGGTAAAAGAGGCTGTATGAAGGAGTATGTGAGAGCGAGTGAGTAAGTGAGTGAATTAATGAGTATCTGTGAAGGAGTGAGTGAATGATTGTGAGATGACATGAAGAGATGTTTAGTCACATTCATTTTTATTTGTAACAAAAAGGAAATTGCTTCAACCATGTTAGAAAATACTGCATCATGCAAGCACTAATATTTGTGCTTAAGAATGAAAGGTGCTTTAAAATACACGGTCTGATGGTGAAAGCAACAAAATATTTGCAACGGTTCTGCAAACCTAAACATTTGAATTTTGTAGTAAGACCAATTTGCACCACATCGAGTTGTCACGAGATGTGGAAGTCATTGTTTATGAACTTGGTGATGTTTCTAAAAGCTCAAAAATTATCTCCTTTGAACAAAATGCTGAACATAACATGATGGAATGATCTAGTGTTCCAAAAATAAATTATGAGCCAAAAAAGCATCTTATGAATTTACTGAATTTTAATATTGTTAAAAAAAATGTGGAACAAGGACTATAGTGTAGAGAAGAAATAACTTACAGTCCATTAGAAGCTCAAACAGGTAGTAAGAACTTTAAATCAACACAGGTGGCTAAATCATTTAGGGTTTTAATCTGAATGAGGGAATTAATGGGTATCAATTTATGAATGACTATCTGAATGAGTGAATGATTATCTGTGAATTAGTAAATAAATATTTGTGAACGAGTGAATGAATGTGTGTGTGATAGCATGGATGTGTAAGGGAGGGGGGGCAAAGATGCCACAGGCAGGCTGTTTTGGGTGCAAAGATGCCACAGGCAAGCTGTTTTGGGGCATCGACCATCACATAAATCAATACCAAAGTGAAACCTTCTGTGTAAACGCTCCGGATGCGGGTGTCAGTGTGGCAGAGCCTGTCCTGTGTGTGTTTGGGGGTCGGTGTGGCAGAGCCTGTCCTGGTGTGTGTGTGTGTGTGTGTGTGGGTTGTCAGTGTAGCAGAGCCTGTGAGTGTGTGTGTCTGGGTGTTGGTGTGACAGAGCCTGTCGTGTGTGTGGGTGTGACAGAGCCTGTCCTGGTATGTGTATGTCTGGGTGTCAGTGTGACAGAGCCTGTCCTGGTGTGTGTTTGGATGTCGGTGTTGAAGAACATGTTCTGGTGTGTGTGTGTTTGGATGTCGGTGTTGAAGAACATGTTCTGGTGTGTGTGTGTCTGGGTGTCAGTGTGGTAGAGCCTGTCCTAGTGTGTGTGTGTTCGGGTGTCAGTGTAGCAGAGCCTGTCCTGGTGTGTGTGTGTCTGGGTGTTGGTGTGACAGAGCTTGTTGTGTGTGTGTGTGTGTGTATGGGTGTTGGTGTGACAGGGCCTGTCCTGGTGTGTGTGTGTATAAGTTGTGGTGTTTAAACCAAATATAAAAATATATCTCACAAAGGTTCGTCTACTTTAACAGATATTTAATAAGAGACAAATCTTATTTAATCTTGACAACAGTGCGCCCAGTTCTGGGCACCGGTCCTTAAAAAGGACATTATGGAATTAGAAAAAGTGCAAAGGAGGGCTACGAAATTAATAAGGGGATTGGGAGATACCAGTTATGAAGAGAGACTAAAAAAGTTAAAATTATATACACTGGAAAAACGGCGTCTCAGAGGGGATATGATAACATTATATAAATACATGCAGGGCCAATATAAAGAGCTCTTCAGTGACCTGTTCATTAACAGAAATATACAAAGAACAAGAGGTCACCCTCTGAGACTGGAAGAGCGCAGATTTCATAGACGACAAAGGAAGGGATTCTTCACAGTGAGGACAATTAAGGTATGGAATTCACTTCCAAGGGAGGTAGTGTTATCCAATACATTAGATACATTCAAAAGGGGCCTCGATATTTTCTTAGAAAGGCACGATATACAGGGATATAAATAGAATAATATTAATATTTTAGAGCTTCTTGATCCAAGGAGAAATCTGATTGCCTCTTGGAGTCAAGAAGGAATTTTTTCCCCTGATGGCAGAATTCGAAGTAGCTTAATTAGGGGTTTTTTGCCTTCTTTTGGATCAAGAATAGAAAGGTTAGGTAGAAGGGTTGAACTTGATGGACTTAGGTCTTTTTTCAACCTTATGAACTATGTAACTATGTAACAAAAACACAGTAACATACAATAAATGAGTGACAGCCCAACATACAATGCAACACTTTCCAAGACTAACCTGCAACCTAAAGGTCCAACATAACTCAGCACACCACCGATAACCCCATCAATGCAGGATGGTGGTCAGAGAGAAAACTGAACTAAGATTTTGCATTCAACAGGCATATTGAATCACTGTAGGTGTGCCCTCGTTAACATATCAAAAGACATGTAATACAGGAAGAGTTCAACTGGCTAAAACATTGACCACAATACTTATGTCACCACATTCCCCCACTTTATTTTCTCTTGTGTTGCACATTTTCTAAGTATTCCCCCTCTAATGCAGAAAGCCTAGTGGGAGCGAAAAACCCTTTGGGTAAAAATTCAGCCCACCGTCCCTCCGGAATAAATTCCCTCAGCGACGTAAGTTTTTCTGCAATTGACCTAGGACTGTCACTTTACATTAAAACATGCATATATCAACATATTTACATTACAATCTTAAATACTCCCCCCTACCCAAATGCAAGAAAACCCAGTGGGAGCAAAAAAACCTTATAGGTAAAAATTCAGCCCACCGTCCCTCCGGAATAAATTCCCTCAGCGACATGAGTTTTCCTGCAATGTATTTTACAATACCCGTGACCCACAAATTACAGTACATTTATTATACAAAGCATAGGCATAAATTAAATGAAGTGATGGTAATGAAGTGGTGGTCCAGGATTATAACTGTAAACTCTTTCATGGTTCTATGGATTTAAAAGAATAAAATAAATATTAAAATCAAAAAGTTATATTGTCTTTTTGGCAATCCCTCTTTTGGCCATCAAAATAAACTATTGCCAGAACCCATTCTCCTCAGTTTTGCCAGTAACTAATTACTTTATGTTGGGATGCACATATATTTCAGCATCCCACTCGCCCCCTTTAAAAAAACTTTTAACATTTAACCTAAACCATGATTTTTTTCTCTTTACAATAATACAATTTGATACAGTGTATACTTATCCACTGGTCCATCACCACTGTCTCTTAAGCTCTGAGATGTCCTGTAAGATCAAAAAATAATTGTTGTGGGGTAGGGTGGGGTTGATGGCAGGGTTAGTGTCTAGGTTGAGACCCAAAGAGAAGTTGATCTGCTGGGTTTGTTCTGTGTTGTGGAGATTGTTGTTCAAAATATTCTTCACAACCAGGCAATACTTCGCTCATATAACTTTGTGACCCTGAGCTGAAGGAACAATCAGATAATCCATCATCTAAGTCAGATGCAGGCACTGCCAATAATTCTGACTTCTTATGCTCTTCTTCCTCTTTCTTGACCCCCCTTTTTAACTCCCTAGCCTGTTCTCCCAATGTTTCTACACCACCCCTCATTCTCTCAGTTTGTTGTCTTGGTTCCCTATAGTTACTGGCCCCTTCTTTCCTCCTCCAATTATTATTTTGCCTTGTGCCATTTCTCTGAGGATCCCTCCATCTCTGATTTCTCCAGTTACCCTCTCTCTCTCTTTTAATTTCCCAGTTATTATCTTGCCAGTAGTAGTTGTACCTTTGTGGCTCATCCCATCTCTGTTTCCCCAAATTATTACCTATCCTTCTGGTATTCCAATTATTACTCCCCCAGTATCTATTGTCTTTCTCTGGCTCCTCCCATCTCAGATTTTTAAATTTATCTTCTTTTTCATTTCTCCTCCAATTACCACTCTCCCTGTTTCTTCCATTATTATTACAGTCTCCAAATCTCTGGTTTCTCCAATTATTTCCTTCTTTCCTCCTCCAATTCTGACTAAATCTATGTCTATTTCCCTGAAGCTCCTCCCATTGCCGATTTCTCCAATTATTCTCCTTGCATTTCATATCTCTAGGTTCTCTTTGAAACCGTCTCACTGCTGAGACAACAAACGCATGTTCAGTGTGAAGATGATCAATCCACCACTTGTCTGCTCTAGTTAGCAGCAGTTCTAGGTCTGTGGGCCTTTGGTCAAACAGCCTCACAAACTCCTGACATTCATGGGGTAGAGCATCCAACACTCTGGATATATGTGCTGGTGAACCCAACTCCATTGGCTGCTGTGGCTGACGCAGTGTAGACCAGAATAATATCCGCTGAGCTACTTCTCTAGGACCATCTGTTTGTCTCATTGTAATGTCGGCTAATTCCTTCTCTACACTGAGTAAATAGAATTGTTTTGCTGCAATTCTTCCTGCCTGTGTAGACACACTGCCATTAAATCCCAGTAAAATACTAGCTATGGGACCCATAGCATACTCTAACAGCTCCGTCCATTCCTCTAATTTAAGGCCTCCTTTACTAGCTCTCTCAGCTCCCCTCTGAAACCAATGTGTAAAATTGTTAAAATCATTGTCGTTCAATAAGGGAACTCTTAGAGGAGCCACAAGAACTATGAACTTTAGGAAGGCAAAGTTTGATCAACTAAGAGAAGCCCTTAACACTGTAAATTGGGAAAATGTCCTCAAAAACAAAAGCACAGATACTAAATGGGAGATTTTTAAAAATATCTTAAATTCTCACTGTGAAAAGTACATACCATATGGGAAAAAAAGTGTCAGGAGCAAGAGAAAACCAATGTGGATAAATAAAAATGTAAAGGTGGCAATAAATGGCAAAAAAAGGCATTTAAGCTACTAAAACAGGAAGGCAGTGAGGAAGCACTAAGAAGCTATCGGGAAAAAAATAAAATATGTAAAAATCAGATAAAAGCAGCAAAAGTGGCGACAGAAAGACTCATTGCCAAAGAGAGTAAAACAAACCCCAAAATGTTCTTTAACTATATAAATAGTAAAAAGGTTAAAAATGAAAGCGTCGGCCCCTTAAAAAGTAATGAGGGAGACGTTATAGACGGGGATCAGGAAAAAGCGAATCTATTAAATATATTCTTCTCTGCTGTATTCACAGAGGAAAATGAAATGCCAGGTAATATACAGCAGGATGAGATAAATGCCCCAGTACATGTCGCCTGTCTAACCCAGGAAGAAGTGCAGTGCCGCCTAAAAAAAAATCAAAATAGACAAATCACCAGGTCCAGATGGCATTCACCCCCGCGTTCTAAGGGAGTTAAGTAATGTAATAGACAGACCCCTATTTCTAATATTCAAGGACTCTATAGTGACCGGGTCTGTTCCCCAGGACTGGCGCATAGCAAATGTTGTGCCAATATTCAAAAAGGGGACAAAAAGTGACCCGGGGAATTATAGGCCTGTTAGTTTAACTTCTGTTGTATGTAAACTGTTCGAGGGTTTCCTAAGAGATGCTATTTTGGAGAATCTCAATGAAAATAAATGTATGACTCCATATCAGCATGGGTTTACAAGGGATCGGTCCTGTCAAACTAACCTGATCAGCTTTTATGAGGAGGTGAGCTCAAGACTGGATCTGGGTGAATCGCTGGATGTCGTATATCTTGATTTTTCCAAAGCATTTGATACGGTGCCACATAAAAGGCTGGTACATAAAATGAGAATGCTTGGGCTGGGGGAAAATGTGTGTATGTGGGTAAGTAACTGGCTCAGTGATAGGAAACAGAGGGTGGTTTTTAATGGTACATACTCTGAGTGGGTGACTGTTACTAGTGGGGTACCACAGGGGTCAGTTTTGGGTCCTATTCTTTTTAATATATTTATTAATGACCTTGTAGAGGGATTGTATAGTAAAGTATCAATCTTTGCAGACGATACTAAGCTCTGTAACGTGGTTAACACAATAGAGGACAGTGCACGATTACAAATGGATCTGCATAGGTTGGAGGCTTGGGCTGGGATGTGGCAGATGAGGTTCAACACAGATAAATGTAAGGTTATGCACATGGGGAAGAAAAATCCAGGCTGGGAATACGTATTAAATGGGAAAACACTGGGGACGACTGACATGGAAAAGGACTTAGGAGTCTTGGTTAACAGTAAATTTACCTGTAGCGACCAGTGTCGGGCAGCTGCTGCTAAGGCAAATAAAATCATGGGGTGCATCAAAAGGGGCATGGATGCCCACGACAAGGAAATAATTCTACCATTGTACAAGTCACTAGTCAGACCACACATGGAATACTGTGTACAGTACTGGGCACCAGTGTACAAGAAAGATATAGTGGAGCTGGAGAGGGTTCAAAGACGGGCAACCAGAGTAATAAAGGGAATGGAAGGACTACAGTACCCAGAAAGATTATCAGAATTAGGGTTATTTAGTTTGGAAAAAAGACGGCTTAGGGGGGACTTAATAACTATGTATAAATATATAAGGGGGCAGTACAGAGATCACTCCCAGGATCTATTTATACCCAGGACTGTATCTATAACAAGGGGACATCCTCTACGGCTGGAGGAAAGAAGGTTTCTACACCAGCACAGACGGGGGTTCTTTACAGTAAGAGCGGTGAGACTATGGAACTCTCTGCCAGAGGAAGTGGTAATGGTAAACTCAATAAAAGAGTTTAAAAGGAGCCTGGATGTGTTTCTTGAAAGCAATAATATTACAAATTATGGATAGTAGATTAATAGGGACAGAACGTTGATCCAGGGATTTATTCTGATTGCCATATTTGGAGTCGGGAAGGAATTTTCCCCCTGGTATGGGGCAATTGGCATCTGCTTCATAAGGGTTTTGCCTTCCTCTGGATCAACACGGTAGGGACACAATATGTATATAGGTTGAACTTGATGGACTTTGGTCTTTTTTCAACCTTATGAACTATTACTATTACTATTACTATTATTGGTTGGCATGTTTCCCCACCATTTTTGGAAACTATCCTTCTCAGCCATAGACAAAGGATGTGTCTGGGTAGAAAAACCTATTGGCATTTGTTGCACATTAAAATTTTCTGAGACAATTATTGGGGCTTGTGGAAGATTAAGTCTTGGGCTATTATGTAAATCTTCCCTTGGGTTTTCAGGTTTTATTTTATTTTTATACTCCATTACCATGTTCTGGAGTTCAGTGATTTTAACCAAATATGTATCCCTCTGTTCCTCTATGTCTTTTAATTCCTTTTGTAAGTTATCCACGATAGTGGTGGTCTTTAAGGCAGCTAGCATAATGCAGTCCTTTTCATTTTGTGCTTCCTCCATTTTGCCTGCTAATTCCATATTCTCTTTTTTTAATTTCTGTACCATGTCTGCCAAACCTCCAATTGTAGACAGTACAGATTGTGCAATTAAACATTTTCTTTTCTTAGCACTTAGCTTTGCTTTAATAATGTTTGTTAAAACATCCATAAATCCTTCATATTTCCCACAGTTTGAATCTGTTGGTTCTGGGAGCATGTATGGACCATTATGCTTTTGAATATAATTTCTAAAATAATTGTGCACTTCTACAGAAAAATAGTTAGCACCTGGGAATGCCATTGTAAAATACTGTTAATCTTCAAAAACAAATTCAAATGAAACCCCCTTTAAATAGTGCAGACAATGGTAACAATGCTTATATGTTAACTAAGGCGAATACAGAAAAGTTCGCTTTTGATGGCCTATCCTGAAATGAGAAACAAAGAAAATGGTGAGAAAACCAAACAAAACCCCCCACACACAATTCAATTCACCATGAGGCAAAGGGTTTTTGTATTCAACTAGGCCTCACACATGCACCAGGCCTACCCCACGATCAATGGCAAAGATATTAAAACTGGTGTATAAAGAAAAAATTACAAATAAAATTGTTACTAAAATTATGCACAAATGTAAGAACGAAATAAGACACCATTTGCAATAAAGATGTTGAAGATATCTCCACAGTGAGGGATACTGTCTTACTATCACCAGGCCTCATACACAAATCAGGCCAAGATTTAAAACAAACAAAACATCAACAAGATTATGCACAATATATATTAAAATCAGTAATTACACCCCTGTCTTGTGAAAATGCTGCACTGCAGTTGCGCTGTGCACTAAAAATGCAATTTAGTCACCGGCCTCATAAATATCTGCTGTATAAGTCTGATATTCGTGGTCGCCAAATGTGGTGTTTAAACCAAATATAAAAATATATCTCACAAAGGTTCGTCTACTTTAACAGATATTTAATAAGAGACAAAAACACAGTAACATACAATAAATGAGTGACAGCCCAACATACAATGCAACACTTTCCAAGACTAACCTGCAACCTAAAGGTCCAACATAACTCAGCACACCACCGATAACCCCATCCATGCAGGATGGTGGTCAGAGAGAAAACTGAACTAAGATTTTGCATTAAACAGGCATATTGAATCACTGTAGGTGTGCCCTCGTTAACATATCAAAAGACATGTAATACAGGAAGAGTTCAACTGGCTAAAACATTGACCACAATACTTATGTCACCACTTAAGTGTGGGTGTGACAGAGCCTGTCCTGCTGTGTGTGTTTGGGTGTCAGTGTGGGAGAGCCTGTCCTGGTGTGTGTGTGTCTGGGTGTGTGTGTGTGTTTGGTTATCTGTTTCCTGGCACTTAATTTACAGTAGGAACTATTTCATTTTTACTTATCCAGAGATAAAATGCCCTCCTGAATTTGTAGTGACTTCAGGGGACAAAACATTCAAGGCCCTGAAATCATTTAGTGGAAAAGATAAGGTATTGTGTTATTTACTCTATAATATTTATTTCAAGGATTAGTCACACTAACTTGTGGCTTCAGGCTTCCCATGTTGGATGACCAAGTATTATGTATGTATGTATATATATATATATATATATATATAATGTGTTTTTTCAGTAATATGATTTAATGGTGGAAATTAATAATGCCCCCCCCCCGTTTTGGCTGTGGTATTTTATGTGCCCCCCCAATATATTGTTTCTAGAGTCACTACTGCGCATATTGCAGTCCTGGGAGGCTGGTCATGGTGCTGCATACTTACCTGACATTACATTGCTCGGCCTAGAGTGCGATGTAACAGGCTCAGTTGGGCTGGTCTGAGGTTTCTCCCTGCTATGCTGTAACTCACAGCACTGTAGGGAGGAAACTTCAGATCAGGCCAACTGAGCCTGCCACATATGCGATCGCGCTGCGATCACATTCACGATTGCAGGGCTCAGTTGCACTCAGTTGGGCCAGCCAAACTGTAGACTTGGTCTGCATAAACAAACAAAGGTGATTTATCTCCGAAATGGCAGAGAATTGAGCAGTGAGACTGCCGGGACATGATCTATACACCAAAACGGCCTCATTAAGTTGTTTTGGTGCTTAGAGTACCCTTTTAAGTAAACGAGGCTTAGTTTCTAAGTGAAAGTTTATTTATTTATTTTTTTTACAAAGTTTCTACCTCTTTCTAAGTACCAACTAAATGGTCAAATATTAGTTACTGTTTTGAATCTTTTATTAAATATATAGCACTGTCAGGGTCCACAGAAAACCCCCCAGCGCAGTCACTCACCTGAGTACCCGCTGACTGCGGGTACCAGCTCCCACGCCGCCGCTCTCTGCCACGATGCCGGTCTCAAAGAGCGCGCGCGCCCCCACCTCTCCTTATTCACTCCTGAATGGAGAGGGCGGGGAACACACACCACCGTCAGCACGTACAGGGGGAAGGGCGACCTCTGGTGGTAGATTTAAAAACGAGCACTGAGAATCATTCAGTGCTCAGTTATTGTGCTGTTAAGAGCTACTTAGTTGTTCTCTCCTGATTCCTGTTATTTAACCCTTTGGCTATTGATACTGACTACGCTGCTATCTCCAATCCTGACCCTTTGGCTATTGATACCGACTACGCTGCTGTCTCCAACCCTGACCCTTTGGCTATTGTTACCGACTACGTTGCTGTCTCCTATCCTGACCCTCTGGCTATTGTTACCGGCTACGCTGCTAAACCTTTGGTTTGATTTGGACTTTGCTGGGTTTTCCTGCATATCGGGTTCCTCACCTTGATCCTGACAAGCACTTTATAAATTGCAGGACATTATGATTTATTTATTATATATTTATGTAATGCTAATTGATTACAGTGACAAAAGCATGCTGAAATATAACTAATAGACAACAAGAAATTGTATATTAAATTTGTCAGAATTTGGTTTAACAAAAAACATAAATTAAAAAAATGGGCTGCTCAGTCTTAAATGCCCGGGCCTATTTTTGGTCCCAGTCCAGGCCTGCTCCCAGAGCACAACTCCAAAACAAAACAAAAAAAATTCATCACTGACTGCCACAGCAAAAAGCCTATTACACGTCATGGGTTTAAACTTGCTTTCTTTGAACAGCCAGTGTTGCTGAAATGCCTTGATATCACCAACAAAAAACACTTGCATGGAATGTGTTAAAATACCAGCATTTGAAATACCATGGGATGTCTAGTTTTCCAAAATATATGGATTGGGGGTCAATTGTTTTGGCCGACTTTAAAGATGTCATAAAAAGGACATGGGAGCAGGATGACCAGATGTTAAAAAATGGTTTTGAAATAGCAATAGCCCTATAACTTGCAAAAGCAGATGGAAGCATTGCGTATTTCTCTCAGGACAAATATAAGAATCTACTTTTACTTTAGCATTTGTAGATTTGAACGTGTACAAGTTTTCAAATAACCTATTTGCTCGATTATAAGACGGCCCCCAAAATCTGAATATTAATCTAGGAAAAAAGAAAGCCTGAATATAAGACGACCCTATAGGAAAAAAGTTTTACTAGTAAATGTTAACTCATGTAAACTATTTGCTTTAAGTAAAAGCTATGATTGAGAAAAATATTTTTTTGTTTTTATTTTCCAATCTGCTCCCTAGTTATGCACATCTGCACCCAGGCTTGCCACTGTGCCCCAGAAATGCTTTATACCCCCTATATGCCACTGTGCCCCATGATGTGCCTTTTAACCCTCTAAATGCCACTGTCCCATGATATGCCTTTTAACCGTCTATATGCCACTGTGTCCCATGATATGCCTTTTGACCCCCTATGTGCCACTCTGCCTCCAGAAAGGCCTCATACCCCTATATGCCACTCTGGCATTTAGGGGGTTAAAAGGCATATTATGGGGCAGAATGGCATATAGGGAGGTATAAGACATTTCAGGAGGCAGAGTGGCGTCGAAAGGGTTAAAACGCATATCTGGAGGAAGAGTGGCATTAAGGGGGTTAAAACGCATATCTGGAGGCAGAGTGGCATTAAGGGGGTTAAAAGGCACATCATGGGGCACAGTGGCATATAGGGGGTATAAGGCATTTCTGCGGGGAACTCTCCTCTCTGACAGCCGGGGAAGGTTAATATCAGATGGAAATTCTACTTCTGCAAAAAATTCCGCAAAAAGGAGATCAGGACTTGAGGCTTGAATCTGAAGGTTGTAAGGTCTATTTTGGGCATACCCCATTTGTGATCATCTGGAAAAATTACGTGATGAAGAAACCAGTCCCCTTGAAGTAGAAGTGTTCTTCTTAGGAAGTCTGCCAGTCAATCCCAACACTAATCTGAATCGTGGACAGTGAAATGGAATGAGCTTCTGCCTAGAAACAGATCCTCAGGAAGGATCATATAAGAAGGGGAACTTTCATACCGCCCTGCTTGGTATAGAACGCCAGTAATCAATTGACTAATTTCATGAGTTTTTCCACATCCAATATCTCAACGCAATTGGAGGGAGAAATGTATTCTCTTGGTGGCCATAGCTTTGGACATATCTATTTTGATAAACCGCACACCATGCTCTGCTGCTAGCATTCTCATTAGGACTTGGTTGAGGAAGACCTACATTTGTCTGTTGAGAGTAGTTCCAACCACCAGTGAAGGGATGACCTAACATTGGCAGAGAGCTGGACATAATGGTCTAAAGAAGAAAAACCTTTCATCTCAACATTGGAGGAAAAAAATATTCTATAATTCTCAGGTGCTCTGGGTCCCACGTACATCGGCTTAACCACATCATGGAGGCCAACTACCAGATTAGCCTTGAATCCTGAAATGAGTTGTGTCGACACCAAACAACTTAGTGAAGACTCTTGGGTTGATGCGAGACTGGATGGGAAAACCTGAAACAGTAGATGAAAAAACCCTACTCAGGCCATCCTGAGGAAATAGTGAAGGGCACATGAGGGTAAGCAACCTTTAAAGCTATAGATGCCATGAAATCGAAAGGGCACAATGTCACTAGAGTAGATTTTACACTCTCCATATTAAATTATATATATATATATATTATATATTATTATTATATATTATATATATATTATTATTATATATATTATTATATATATATATATATATATATATATATATATATATGGTATCTGCTGGGACATCTATGGGAACACACGATAGCTTAAAACAGAAGGTTCTTCTCTGAGGAAGATGAAAGATGAAGAGACACATCTGTAGGTCTGAGCTGAAATTCCAGTACTCTGGGGTGCAAAGACCCATCCTGTCTTGAAAAAACCAAGCCTACAGGTTTGTAGCAGAATCCAGAAAACTTGGGGCCTTGCTATATCTTGGGAAGGAGAAGAGCTCAGATATTCCTCTACCTCTGAAAGTTCACCCTCAGAAACCTTGCTTTCTAGAGAACTGGATGATCTTGATTCAGAACGTCTAAATAATAGGCCGTACCTCAACACAAAAAGATATCTGTTTCATACTGCCGATTTCTTCTGAGGTGTCCAGTTCTGATCTCCTGTGGTTCATTCAGGCAAAGCATCCAACTCTTCACCAGACAAGAAGCTAAAATGAGATATAGAGATGCCTGCTCTTAAAAACATTCTCAAGAGCCCAAGTGTTTAGCCACCAGACTTGTCTGGCTGTGATATAGAGACACTCACAGCTATACAAATAGCTTCATTTGAGTAGTCATATTTCTGAACCTGCGGTTCCTCTCGTGGGGAGGATTACTATACGTCAGGTGTGTAGGGTTGGAGCGTAGCGCAGAGAGACACCAAGCGAATAGCAGATGCAAAGTCAGTGTTTGAAATAACAGCAATGGTTCTTTTTTCCACTGAGCAGTAAAAGTAGGCAAAAAGGCATAAACAGTACCGGAAAGCAATGCGTGGTCTGGGGTTGGAGAATATCAACAAAGTCCATAAACAAGCCAAGGTCAAAGTCCAGTGAATCCAAAAACAAGTATATCAGCAAACAGGTATCAGTAAACGGGTATCGACAACGTTCAGAAAGGGACTAGAACAAATCAAGTAATGAGGCATAGGTGCTGTGGGTTTAAATAGCCCACCAGGAGATAGCCCCTCCCACCAGTTTCATAGATCCTCCCCTCATCTGTATACCTCTGTGGAGTAGTGAACTATCTGTCACTACTCGCCCCACCCCTAGCCAGGCCCCCTGCGTCATTGGAGCGCAGGACACGTCTCCCCGCCATCACTCTACGTGTGGTGTGCCTCCTATGCTGCATTCGCCGCACTGGAGCCTGTGGATGTGGCCTAACGTAGGCCGGAGTGGTCAGTGATCGCGTGGCTCGCAGTCACGAACAACCAAGCCGCGTGATACACGGACGAAGCCCTGGACGCCTTACGACTCCTCCTTCGGACGGAGGCCCCTGCTGACGACTGGGAACTGAGGTAGGACCCTGACACTACATCACGAACACATCATCAGAAGGGTAAAACTAACAGTTTCCGCTACATGCATGGCTGATATAACTGCAGGGAACAAGTTATCTACTTCAACTGGAAGTATCTCTCAGGAGATAGACCCTACGGTATGACAGAAAGTACTAAAGGTAACACTGAGGGGAGGGGGGGTTTATTATCTTTCAGAGGCCTGCCCTTTTTCAGGTACGGACGAGGAGTCTATGAATACGTAACCAGTGATTACAGGGAAAAAGTGTGGGATTTTTTCAATTTTGCGGCATATTTGATTTATTTATTTATTTTATAGTAAATTAGATGATATGATCTTGTCCTGAAAAAACAATATATAATTTGTGTGGGTACAATAAATGTGAAAGAAGTAAATTACAGCTAAACACAAACACGGCAGAAATGTTAAAACATCCAAATAATAATAATAAATAATTTAACTTTCATACCATAATGTATTTAGGAAAGCATTGAAATCACATCCCCCTGGCAACAAAAATAATAGTGTAGAAACGTTAATCTAATGCCACTAAGCCTCTTGTATCAAGGAAACCATAAACAATAAATGATACTGGTGAACATGTGTAATGTGTTATTTTGTGTATTGTAGCTTAATTGGTCTGTTATGTATAGTCTTTTCTATGTGCATTTCACAAAGAACTCTATGGAGACTGGTGGGGGATAGTGGATGCTGTATGAACATCTTCAATTAACATCTAACGAACTCTGATGAAAATATTTTTGTGTAGTTCAGATCTTTGAATGGTGTCAAATGAAAAGTAACATTGAACATGGGAATGTTTAACTAAAAAAAGAAGAGGACATTTTTTTTTATACCAAACAATAAAACAATGTTGGAGGCACTACCATAATACTCTCAAAAATACCCCTTGTCTTATATTTGAGGTCATCTTATCATCAGACCTCAAGTAGAGATCTGGCTACAAGACTAAGATCCAGTCTTGTAGGGGACTGAGTGGCAAGCCGGGGGGCAGATGTGCATAACTGGTTGGCAAATAAAAGGAAGTTAAAACAAGAAAAGCATTTTTCTCAATCATAGTTTTTATTAAATATAAAAAAATAGTTTACATGTGAATTAATATTTAGTAGTAAAACTTTTTTCCAATAGGGTAGTGTTATATTCAGACTTTTTCTTATAATCAGGGTCATCTTATAATCTTATAATCAAGCAAATAAGGTATTATGTTGTGTCAATTTAGTCTAAACGGCCGTGCAGCCGCACAATGAAGTGGCGATGTAGCCGCATAACCGCCAGGGAGTAAAAACCGGCAGAAACCACAATCGCAGGGGTTGCGACAGGGCCTGCCACTCTAGGGGGCCTGGGTGACCCACGCAAACACTTCCGCAGGGGCCCTGCTGCTTACCTGCAGGTTGTGCGCACACGCTGTGCAACGTCTCATTTACCACCCAGGGGAAGCAGGAACCCAGCGGAGTCTTGTGAATTTACGTCGCGTCACATGACCCTGCTCCATTTCTGCTTTCCCTGGGCGGGACAAGAGAAGTTGTGCTTCCACGCAGAGGGAAGCAGCTGCCCCTGCGGAAGTCTGTGGGCGGCACCGAGAGCTCTGCAGTTCAGGTAAGGGGGTGGAGGAGGTTGTATGAACGAGTATGGGTGATTGCGGGAATGAGTATCTGTGAATGAATGAGTATCTATGAATGAGTGAATTAATGTTTGTGAATGAATGTGTGTGATAGCATGTATGTGTAAGTGGGGGAAAGCATGGCACAGGGAGGCTGTTTGAGGGAGCACTAAAGCAGAGGTCTGGAGTGACAGACCTTGCGCTCCCATGACAGGATGGAAGATTTTTATAAAGGATGATGGAAGATGATGGAAGATGAGAGAAGTAAGAGATGGGGAGAAAAGGGTGTAAGGGCTGTGTGTTTGCAAGCTGGTGTGTGTATGGGTAGTGTGTGTAGAGCAGTGTAGGTATTTGTGCGGTTGTAAGCTGGTGTGTGTGTATATATGTGTGTGTAAAGGCAGGGGCGTGTGAGAGTAGTGTATGTGTATATGTGTGTTTATGGGCATGTGTGTGTGTGTGTGTGTAAGAACAGTGTAGGTATTTGTATGTTTGTAAGCTGGTGTGTGTATAGGCAGGGTTGTGTAAGGGCAGTGTATATGCATGTTAATGGGCAGGTGTGTGTAAAGACTGTGTGTAAGGGCAGTGTATGTGTGTATGGGCAGTCGTGTGTAAGGGCAGTGTATGTGTATATGTGTGTTCATGGGCAGTCGTGGGTAATGGCAGTGTATGTGTATATGTGTGTTTTATGGGAAGTCATGTGTAAGAGCAGTGGTATAAGGGCAGTAAAATAAAAGGAGCTAGCTACCGCCACGCTGAAGCTAGGGGTGCACTGAACCAAGGCTCCATGAGGGCAGGTCTGGGCTCGCCGTCGACATGCAGGGCCGGTTGGGAAGATTACTGATCTCTTTCTAACTGGCTCAACTTTATGGGAGCGTGAGGTCTGTCGCTATGTGCTGGCAACATCATGTCCACACAGCACCCCTTTCTCTCTATCATCTACCCCCTTTCTCACTATCCACTATTCCCTACCCCCCATTTTCTCCCCATCAGCTCAAGGTTGTCCTCTCTCCACCTCATGTATCGATTTGTCTTAGTCTGTCAATTCTTGTCTTGTCATACTCCTTGAATTTATGTATTGTATTAAGCGCTGCGTAAACTGTTGGCGCTATATAAATAAAACATAATAATAATCTATCCCCCTTTTCCCCAATATCTCCTAACTTTCTCCTCTTCCTTCTTCCATACTGTAGTGGGAGCACACCCAGCATCTATCAACCTCTCTAAACACTACGCTCATGCCTACATATCATTTTTATTTGGTATTGTAAGGATATTTACAGGGCTGATTTTAATTCCCAGTATAGACCTGAAGAGAGATGCAAGTAGTGTGCAAATACGAGGAGGAGGGGGAAAGTATTTAATGATAATAGCAGATGTATAGGGTGGTGCCATGTTAAGGACAGAAGTTTAATTTTAACTCTGGGGGTATAGAGAGCCAGTGGAGGGACTTGTACAGTGTGGCAGCAAATTATAAGCAATAGAATGAGGAAATTAGTCTGGGTAAGGATTGACGTAGGGACTGATGGAGCTGCAGCTCCAGGCCCCTACCTTAAAATAGGCCCAGTCAGGCTCTACCAGGGCCGGCCTTAGGGTTGTGCGGCCGCGCAGGGCGCCACGGCAGCAGGGGCACCTGCCCGGGACTTAAATTAAAATATCAGGGGTGTTTTTGTTTGTTTTTTTAACTTTATTTAACATCCTCCATGTTAAAGTTTAAAAAAAAAAAAAAAAATTTTTAATTTAAGTCCCGGGCAGGGGCGTCGAGCAGTCGCTCGTGAAGTTTTTAGAAACCTCTCAGTGCCCCTCGCTGTCCATGACTCCGTCGCGGTGCCGGTGTTTCATGCTGAGCGCCGGAACTTGGGCTTTTGGTTAAATTGTGAAATTCTCAACATTCGTGTACATTAATGATTGCAGATTAAATGTTACCCTAGCTAGATAGTAGCCAATCTCAACTTTGTGCCTCTGGGAAAATGCACTGTTGAATGCACGGAGTGCTTCATTCAAAACCATGTACTAAAAAAGCTTATTAATACAAAATTTTATTTAGCCTGTAGTTGCGGGAGGGACATTCATTATTTATTTAACCAGTCATCTCCCTCCCACAACACCGTTGCAGCATCTTGTAGTTGCGGACTCTGTTCTGCAAATGTTTCAACATTTACGGAAGTTCCTTTGCGTAATCCAGAAGCGCAGCTTGGAAGTATTTATGAGCAGGAGCAACTCAGTCATGATGCGGAAGACCACGTAAACTCACAGAGCGTGGGTCTGTGCATTTAAGTTGCCAACACTCTGATTCCATAGATAAAGAGTTTTAAACCTCAGCTGGCATTATAATTCGCACTAAACTCTGCAGTGAAGCTTTGTGAAATGGGTTTGCATAGCCTCACATAACAAAGTGCAATGCCAAGAGTTGGATCACGTGGTGTAAATCACGCCGCTACAGGACTCTGGAGCACTGGAAACGTGTTCTGTGGAGTGACGAATCATACTTCTCTGTTTGGCATTATGATGGGCGAGTCTGGATTTGGCAGATGCCAGGAGAAAGTTGCTGCCTGACTGTATTGTGCCAACTGTAAAGTTTGGTGGACAAGTGATAATGGTATGGGGCTGTTTTTCAGAGGTTGGGCTAGGTTTCTTACTTCCAGTGAAGGGAAATCTTGATGCTTCAGCATACCAATACATTTTGGGCAATACTATTCTTCCAACTTTGTGGGAACAGTTTGGGGAAGGCCATTTTCTATTCAAGAATGACTGTGCCCCAGTGCACAAAGACATGGTTGTGCATAAAGACATGGTTGGGTGAGTTTAGTGTGGAAGAACTTGAATGTCCCACGCAGAGCACTGACCCCATTGAACACTTTTGGGATGAACTAGAATAGAGATTGTGAGCCAGGTCTTCTCATCCAACAAGTGAAGAGGGGCCATGACATAATGTCTATGTAGTTAAAATGCAATGTCATAAAAGTCCCTCTTGGTGAAATGGTCAGGTGTCCCAATACTTATCCGTATTGTGTACATCTTGTTTAGGTGTTGCTTACTTTTTCATACAACCCGTTTTATTTATGTAAAACTGGGGCAATGAGTTTTGCATAAAGTATGTGTGGGGTTGGAAGTTTTTATTAATTTTCTTCCTAAAGTTATTTGATACGTGTTGGCCAATAAGGTTTTTGCATGCATAAAATGAGGTATTGATTCACAGGAGGATGATATAATCTTGCCTCTTTACAGGTCAATGGTAAGACCTCACCTTGAATATGCGGTACAATTCTGGGCACCAGTCCTTAAAAAGGACATTATGGAACTAGAAAAAGTGCAGAGGAGGGCTACAAAATTAATAAGGGGATTGGAAGATACTAGTTACAAAGAGAGACTAAAAAAGTTAAAATTATATACACTGGAGAAACGGCATCTTAGAGTGGATATGGTAACATTATATAAATATATGCAGGGCCAATATAAAGAGCTCTTCAGGGACCTGTTCATTAACAGGAAATGAACAAAGAAAAAGAGGTCACCCTCTGAGACGGGAAGAGCGGAGATTTCATAGATGATTTCAAGGAAGGGATTCTTTACAGTAAGGACAATAAAGGTATGGAATTCACTGCCAAGGGAGGTGGTGTTATGAAATACATTAGATGCCTTCAAAAGGGGTCTGGGTATTTTTTTTTTTAGAAAGACATGACAAACGGGTCTATAACTAGAATTAATATTTTAGAGCTTCTTGATCCAAGGAGAAAACCAATTACCTTTTAGAGTCAAGAAGGAATTTTTCCCACTGATGGCAGAATTCGAAGTAGCTTAATTAGGGGTTTTTTTTGCCTTCTTTTGGATCAAGAGTAGGAAGGTTAGGTAGAAGGGTTGAACTTGATGGACTTAGGGCTTTTTTCAACCTTATGTACTATGTAACTGTGTTTTGGTTTTTTTTTTTCAGGTCTTCCAGGGTTTTCTCCTGTACATAAGACACTGTCATGTGTCACTGTTCTCTAGGGCTGACTCTATGCTCTGGAATGCCCTTACCCGGCCTATCAGTTTCTCCTCCTGCCTTCGGTCCTTCACAGAAACGCACTTTTTTAAGGTGCATACAAACTTATGCCCTAATACCCTTCCCTCCCATATCCCGGGGGGGGAGTGTAATGACCTCTTCTAGGCCTACCTGGTACATATACCACAGCTCAGAACCAAATTTGCCCTCTTTTACTTCTACATCCTTTCTTTCTATGCCTACCCATTGGTCCCTACTGCAAGTATTGTTATTTGTCCAGAACAGAACAAAAGAAGGCAAAATAAAAATCTCTTTACAATTTTGCAACAAACTAGGGAGAAAAAATCCTTTGTGACCCCAGAATGGCAGTCAGATCTCTCCATGGATTAAGAAGCTATTTCCCCATAGTTTAAAAAATTATATCCCTGAATATTGTTTTTGCAAGTATTCATCCTGTTGCTGTTTAAACGTCTGTACAGTCTGATAAGACTACCTCTGCAGGCAGAGAATTTGACAGTTAAATTAGTATTCAGATTTTCACAAGTAAATTGTTTATTGTCTTTCAAAAAGTTTTAAAGGCTATGCCAGTGACTCTGCTTACTCCTTTTATAGAGTTTCACATTTTGTTTCTTCAACAGGAAAGAAGGAGACAGTGAGTTTATGAATATAATTGCCAATGAGATAGGAATAGAGGTAAGTTGTTTTTATACATAAGATATATATATATATACACAAACTCATATAGGAAGTTTAAAATTGCTTTTTTCCCCCCAAACGTATTAGTACGATCATCTTGATACTACCTATTAAATGTTACACAAAATAATGAGTAAAAATCCACCCTTGTGTCTGTGCACAGAAAATAGATATACTCAATGTTCCATCTAATTTTTCTTAGTAGTGCGCAGAAAATTTCTCTTGTGCAAAAATTTTCACAGAGCTAAAATTTTGTGCGCACAATATCCGCACCGCATAAAGTTTTTTAAAAAAATATTATTTTTTTCTTTTTTTGGGGAAAAACTGTTGTGCGCACAATTTTTGGACATGTGCGCTCTCTAAAAAAGCTATGTGCGTGCGCACAAGCGCACAGCTTAGAGGGAATACTGGATATACTTCCCTTGGATACACAGTTTTCAATACACAGTATTTTTTCCAATAGTTGGGTACATAAGAAACAAAAAAGTGAAAAGAAAAACAAATAGTGTGGTATTGTTAATTTATGTAACACAAGTGGAAGTTTGATATAGATAGACTCTTGCCTTTAGGTAGAGACAACTTGTTGCCTTCATATAAGGTGGTGATCACTTGTCGTGCAGTGTTGTTACAGCATTTAATTCCCAGATAAGAACAGGGTTTGGCACTCAACCAATTAAGAAGGGATTCTCATCCAGTTAAAAGATGAAGATGGTGCACAAACAAGAGAAAATAAAATCAATAAATATTTGGATTCAAATAAAGTATAAAATATCCGCTTACATAAAAGATTCAGTCCATAAGCGTCCATTTTAATGACTCAGAGCCGCTCCTATTAATGTCCTCTGCTGTTAACAGTACCAGGATTGTTGCTTCCTCTTTTGCAAAGTCTCTCTCACAGCTGATGGAATGCTGTTCAGGACACCCACTACGCATTTGGTACTGTCCTAACCTCAACATGTGAGGAAAGGGATTTAGGGCTAATTATTTCTGAGGATTTAAAGGTAGACAGACAATGCAGTAGAGCAGCAGGTAATGCTAGCAGAATGCTTGGTTGTATAGCGAGAGGTATTAGCAGTAGAAAGGGGGAAGTGCTCATGCTGTTGTACAGATCACTGGTGAGACCTCACTTGGAGTATTGTGTACAGTGCTGGAGACCATATCTCCAGAAGGATATAGAAATGTTGGAGAAGTGCAGAGAAGGGCTACTAAAATGGTTTATGGATTACAAGATAAACCTTACCAGGACAGGTTAAAGGATCTTAACCTATATAGCCTGGAAAAAAGACGGGACAGGGGGATATGATAGAAACATTTAAATACTTAAAGGGAATCAACAAGGTAAAGGAAGAGAGTTTATTTAAAAGGAGAAATACTACCACAACAAACGGAAAGGGTAGTGGACGCATAGAATAGCCTCCCAGCAGAAGTGGTAGATGTTAATACAGTAAAGTCATTTAAGCAAGCATGGGATAGGCAAAAGGCCAAGCTAGATATAGGATAAGGGCAAGTACTAAAGGAAAGTACTCAGAGGTTGGGCAGACTGGATGGGCCTACTGGTTCTTATCTGCTGTCACTTTCTGTTTCTATGTTTCTATTTCACCATAGACAGCTTCTTCAAGGTGCATGCCTAGCAGTAGTTATTTTCAGCTGAAAAAATTACACATTTTATGGGATGTGGTGAGACTAGGGCCTGCCTGGATCCACCTCGTGCAGAGACCTTGGCCGGCTTGCAGCAGATTACCTTCACTAGTATCACTGCTTGTGACACATTGCTCCCCCAAATAGAAGACAATGGGTATTGATTACAGGGGCCCATACCAAGTCCAGATCTTTCTCAAATTACTAGGTTTAGCGAAATGGTGAAATGCCTTCAAAGCTGTTTGGCCCATGTTTGATGCCAGGCTCTTGGAAAATACCATTGGTTCAGCACTATAGAGACTGTTACTACGACTACAGTCAGAGTAGTTGAATTTGGAGCAATGCCAGAGTGAACTTGAGGATACCAGATGCAAGAGAAAACAAGTGAAACCCCCCATACAGCTTCTGCTGGACAAGGTCGATGATCTTGAAAATCTCAGGAGATGAAAAATAATCTAAAAATGTACAACCTTCCTGAAACTGTTAACTCTGGAGTTGGCAATTCCAGGTATTGTTCCTGCTTCCTATAGGGGTAACCATAACCTGCTCAGGACTTTTATGGCAATGGCCAGGCAAACAGTCGTCCGCCAATGGGTCCAAATGACACCCTGGACCCTGGCCATGTTGAAAACTATATTACTTGTTCTTATGAGAGGCTAGTCGGAAAAAAGATTTTATTGGGAGCTTGGACCATAACATTAAAGCTCAAATCAAATATACTTTTCAATATACTTCTTGGCATTGTTCTAGGCTAATGCTACAATGACCCCCAATTGTTAAATAGTTACATAGGTCTTTTTTCAACCTTATGTACTATGTAACTAAGTCCATCAAGTTCAACCCTTCCACTTAACCTTCTTACTCTTGATCCTACTCCTTTATTATTTGTGTCATATTTTATTGTTTGTTCCCACACTGTTGGTGGTTCTATGTTTAACAATGTTTTGGTGACGACCATACTAATTTGTGTATTTTTTCCTGGCTCTGAATGTCACATCTGGATTCATCAATACTTAAATTCAGCAACACCGCGATCGGCATCAGGGGCCATGTCTGGCCCCTTCCCTGGGCGTCAACGTCCACCATACACTGTATGGTGGTGGACGCCCGTTTTAAAATTGATACAGGTACTGCATTCAACCATTCAAGTCAATGGAGCCCAGCTTTCTAATCACAATGTGATTAGCAAAATAAATAAAAAAATATATAATAATAATAATAAAAAATAGTAAAATGTAAAAATAATTTCCCACTGATGTCACCATCAGGGGAACCTTCAAGTTCCAAGAAAATGTAAAAATAAATAAATGGCAAAAAATAAAATAATATATATATATATATATATATAATATTTTTACGAGCAAGTCCTAAAATTAGCGCTTTAGCTTAAAACAATTCTCGCATGGAAAGCGTTAAAATACTGGCATGTTAAATGCCCATGGGGTTCCTAGTAATCAAAAATAATGATTTGACGGGGTAAATTGAATTGGCCGGGTTCAACAATGTCCCAATTAACACTGGGGGAAATTTTCAATTTTAACCCCTTAATGACAAAGCCCGTACATGTACGGGCTCAAAATGCATTGTTTTCAATGAGTTTAGGGACCGCCCATTGTCCTTAAGGGGTTAAATATGCACATGCCCCAAATGTGGCCTTTTAGCCCCCAAAAATCCGACAAACCCATGCATGTGGGGTATCACTGTACTCACGAGGTGTTGCTGAACATATATTGGGATGTTGTCTGACAGTGACATGTACCAGGAGCAGTAAATTCACACCAGAAGAACAATGTGTGTAAATCCATAGGTAAAGCACGCTCCCTAGCATGCAATCACTCCCTCTGCTCCCACACCAAAAAAAGTCAGTGCAGGCCTTCTGACCCTGACCATGGCTTTGAGAGGTCTTCTCCCCCATAATCATCCCCAGAGTCGTCTCA